>NW_017729034.1:7098920-7101319 GCF_001723915.1 Gavialis gangeticus
GAGAGAGAGAGAGAGAGAGAGAGAGAGAGAGAGAAAGGAATGAATCTTTGGTCCCCAGTAGTCTTCTTGCAGTCCATTACCCTGTTTTAAACTTGTTGTTGCTGACATGCCCTACTGACATTACTGTTTATAATGTCAATGACTTTTAAAATTAGAGTTCAATCAACTAATTTTAAATGCTGCTCTGCACTAGGTATCAACAAGATGAACCCAATAAACTAGGTTTCATCTCCCTCCCTGCTTTCCAGTCTTTTGCTAAAGACTGGAAAACTAAGTTGACTCCATTCACTTCAAATCTGGTGGAAAACTCTTACTCCCACTTAGAAGTAGCCTTTACAGGGAAAAATTTGTAAAGCCATCTTTTATCTTACAGTGAGAAACAAGATTAGTTTTATACTGTAAAGTCAGCAGGAACTTCCACTATAGCATAGCTACAATCCAGAGAAGTGTTAATTGGAAGAATTAATTACGGAAAGCACCTGTACCATGTATTCACCCAAAGACAAGAGCTAAGAGAATTCCAAAGAACTATTTTACAAAAGACGAACAGGATTTAACAATTTATTTTAAACACAATGCACTTTCAGCATGGTGTAATTAACCAAGAAAACTTGGGTACATGCTCTCCGTGTTTATACTATATTCATTTGTAAGCACTTTCCAAGCTGCTTTGGAAAGCTGCGGTAGTAGACTTATAGATATATTAGAGAATGAACCAAATAACAGAAAGGATTTTAAAGTGAAAGGTACCTGGGACCTTAGGGGTCATCTTCCTTGGGAGAGAATTATTTCTCTTGCAAGTGGAACATAAACTGGAACATGCATCAACTGTAAGGGAGACCAAGTTCATCACATGAAAAAGGAGAGAGTCAGGATGCAGTGTATACTGATAACTGGGGAACTGATGAGGAGGGCTATGCAGATTCAGTGAGCGTTATGGAGGAAAAATGCATACCATGTAGTTCATATAAAGGGAGTCAAAACCAAGAAACCCCAAAGACAAGATAATAAAACCTACTAACGACCAACCCTGTGGAAGTAACTGCTTAGTGGCTTGGTTCTACACTTGAATTTTGCTGGCATGGCTGTGCTGGTTAGGATTGAGAAGTCACACCCCTAACAGTTATGCCAGCAAAAGCCTTAGGACACACACATGAACATGTTACCACAGACTCAAAGAAATTAAGGGCTGGAAGAGACCTCAAAAGGCCATCAAGTCCAACCTCCCTGCTCTAGGCAGGAATATTGCTGAGATCAAATGATCCCAGTAAGGTCCACGGGGGTAATGGAGGGTGGGACTTTGTAGCATTTCAGTTGCTTCACCTTGAGCCGTGTGTGCATGTTCTTACCCCATGGTAAATAAATAATAGTCCTCATTCAGGGGGGTAAATTACCCTAAATTATCTTTTTACACACCAGATAAGCACACGCACAGGCAGTTACTGTGAAGCAACTTATGCTCTGTAAAACTGTGCTCATGTGTACCTCAAGGTAATTGTGTTGTAGGCCCACATCCCTTGTGGAGATTAAGTTTTAGCATCAAAAATAGTCTGTTTGCTGGCATGAGTTTACTTCATTCAAGGAACTAGTAATAATTGTTCTGGTAAAAGAAGCCAGTAAAAGCTGTATCTCCACTAGGAGAGTTTTCCTAGTGTATTGGTCAAGCTATACCAGGAAACCTTTCTAGTACAGACAAAGCTGGTGACACCCAACAGACAAGGGAAGGGAGCTGTTTTGTGAGGTGCGCTCAGCCACCCCTGCCCTGCAGAAATGAGTCACCAGCACTCTGCCACCTGTGCACCAGCTGGTGAGAGACTTCTGCTAGGAGCTAGGCTGGCATTAATACTGGCATTACTTTTTTCCTGGAGAATACCAAAGCCTTACATCGCGGCTGAAGGCTTGTTATCACCTTCTGTAAAACCTGAAGCAGCTGGGCAACATGTCTCCTTGAAAGGAGACATAAGCTGATTTAGGTAAAACAAGAGAGATTTCATAGGATTTAATCTGAATGCGAGATCCTTGATTTCCATTATGCAACCTGTCTCAAACCACTTGCTACATGAGTTGGTGGGTTAAAAGACATGCTGTGATCTTAAGGGAATGCTCTTAGGCACGTTCTTTAAGTAATTGAATTAAATCACTCCTCCACGTACCAAATTTCCGGAGGAAAAGTCAGTGATGATACACATATGGGATTTTATGAAAAGCACTTGTGTTTGGAATTAAACGTCCTTTGGCAATCTCAAAATGTTATGGATTAACAAGCAGGTGGGCTCCACCCAGTGATTTTTGGATGTAATCAGATTTTGAATCTTGTGACTCAGAGAAGAGTGCCCTGCTCCCACACGCAAGAGACCACACCTGTGAAGAAGGGGTAATTTTCATAGAAAGTTTTCTAC
>NW_017729034.1:7101330-7125244 GCF_001723915.1 Gavialis gangeticus
ACCTGAAGCAGCTGGGCAACATGTCTCCTTGAAAGGAGACATAAGCTGATTTAGGTAAAACAAGAGAGATTTCATAGGATTTAATCTGAATGCGAGATCCTTGATTTCCATTATGCAACCTGTCTCAAACCACTTGCTACATGAGTTGGTGGGTTAAAAGACATGCTGTGATCTTAAGGGAATGCTCTTAGGCACGTTCTTTAAGTAATTGAATTAAATCACTCCTCCACGTACCAAATTTCCGGAGGAAAAGTCAGTGATGATACACATATGGGATTTTATGAAAAGCACTTGTGTTTGGAATTAAACGTCCTTTGGCAATCTCAAAATGTTATGGATTAACAAGCAGGTGGGCTCCACCCAGTGATTTTTGGATGTAATCAGATTTTGAATCTTGTGACTCAGAGAAGAGTGCCCTGCTCCCACACGCAAGAGACCACACCTGTGAAGAAGGGGTAATTTTCATAGAAAGTTTTCTACAGTACACACACCCACATAACAAAAGAGAGGTTGTGACAAACGTTCAGTCTTATGCCTCAGTCTTTTCTTTCTTCCTCTAACTCAACCTTCAGCATTACCCAGGACTCCCCATGCCTCACAGCTTGATCATCCATCTTCAGTACTTATCTCTCCCTTTCATTACTATGCCTATCCTCCCAACAGTCCCAATGAAGTAGGGCAGTATAACTGTCCCCAGTATATCAACTGGGAGCTGAAGAGCAAAGAGACTAAAAGCAGTCTCTCTGGCTAACCCTCTCTACCCTGACTTCTCCAAGGAGAATCCAGACCTACCTCCATTTGAACTCACTGTCCTAGTGCATCTATGCTGTTCTTTGTATCACTCATTTTCTGACAGTGTGAGGTGGGCCAGGCTGGATAGAGACCAGGCATTGAAAAGTACCCACAGAACAGATATCACTCTAGGATACGTTAACAGAACCTGGAGAAGGGGAAGGAAAGTTTGGTTTAAATTACAAATGAAAAGAATGGAGCAGTGGTTACAATGGTGGCACTGGACCTTAGACACCCAGATTCATCTCTCTACTCTGGCACAGACTTCCTGTATGGCCCTGGGTGCTTCAATGTCCCACATGTCAAATGGGCATGTTTCCCTACCCTAGAGGGGTATTGTGGGGAGTAACACATAAAAGATGGTAAGGTGTTCAGATACAATGAAAACTGGATCCATGTAGGTACCATAGACGGACATTGATTGGGAGAGGTTTTTTCTTTCCCTTACTTAGGCTGATGACAGGTGCTGGGTAAGTTTGCTGGGCAGTGTACAATTTGCATAGCAAATTTGCTGCATGCAAACATTTTCTTTTTCAAATGCATTTCTTATTCAAAATTATTCAGAACACATTTGACTGAAACATATTTCAACCTATGGGCTACAAACAACTATTTTCCATGATTAAATCAGATTCAAAACCTCTGATTTTTTTTGGCAGAGAGAACAAAATATTAGACTTTTCACACAAAAAGTGGTCTGTGTTATAGATGAGGTCTAGCCATGATCCATCCAATATTATTCTGTTCATGTGACTGCAGCAAGGTCAGACAAAACTGTTAGTCCTCCCTGATTGGATGACTTTCAAAATGACACACCATTTCCCAAGTAATCCCCCAAATGCTTTTGTTGCATGTTTGCATGAGGATCCACAGCAGTTTCAAAGCCTACAATTTCACTCAGAAATATTTCTGAAATGTAAGCACAAGGAGCTTTGAACACAGGCAGGGCAAAACGTGCTGTTCCTGTTGAAACAAATGTTAGCAAATGCTTTCTTTTTTTACAGAGTTCATTTACCATAGCTCTTTCTGATGACAGGCTGCTGGGGAGCAGAGTTATGACATCCAGAAACTGACAACAAGAGCAATAAAAACTGACATATATCATGAAAGCCAAGCTATAGCACCATGTGTAATTAACAGAGAGTGTAATTATTCACCTCGAGAAGGACTTTGATGGATGCATCCTAGTTAATTCTTTTTCTTCTGCTTTCTCTCTCTCTCTCTCTCCCTCTCTCTTTCCCACCTCCCCCCACCCCTTGAGTGGGGCAGGCTGACTTGTAGCTTTCAGTTATTTGCCTTGTTCCTTTTCCAGTGGTTGTGTTTCATTCTGGGTTACAGCCAGGTTCAAACCAGATCCCTGGATCTAAAACACCTCGAAGCCCAGAGGCGTTTATTTCCAGACTTCAGAGTAGGATCTGAGGTTTGAATAGACCAAACCAAGAACCAGGGAACCAACACCTCTGAATTTTGGAAGTGCTAGGATCCAAATGTGAACTTCCTAGGTGGACTCAATAAAAAGGTCAGAAACTAAGCAAATAAGATACGGTCATCTTAGTATGGGAGTGACCATGTGACTACTTGAAGTCTCTGAGCAGAATCAGACTTACAGGAGCACTCTTTCCCTGCCTAAAAGTGTTACACTCTTTATACACATTCCCAGGAGTTGTCCCAAACCAAAGATGAGTAATTACTGCTTCCATATCCACTGGAAGCAAACCTCACAGAAAATTTGACATCTCCTTCACAAGTAATCTAATACGTTTTCTCATGGCCAGGGAGCTGCTGAAGAAGGAACTTGAATGTTGTCTGTGTGATTCAAGTGGTGGACTATGAGGTATATTACTGATACACAGGCTTTTGGCATGAGAGAAGAGGAACCTAAGGAGGATTTGGTACAGCCTCAGTATAATCTGAGGAGGACTGCCACCCTGTAAATAACAGCATTTTTAAGATCCATAACTGAGGACAGGAAGAGCTAGTGGCTGGATTTGTGACTAAAAGCCCAAGGTTGGTCAAACGAATGAGAGAAGCTCTGAGACTCTTCAATGGGAGATAGATTCATCTACTGCACACACATTGACCTTAACCTGATCCAGAGCCCACTGAAGCCAATGAGAGCTTTTCCATTGACTTCCTTGGGCTTTGGATCAGGTCCCATATCAGTGCAGATTGCTGCCAGAAGCTATTTAGTCTTAACCAACAGACACAGGCATTTGAAAAGCCACTGGACTCTGAGTGACCCAGTAGCAAATGAGCATCCATGTAGAATCATTTCAGAAAAAGGAAAATGGGAATGAAGGGGACGAGGAAAGCAATCAGAATAGAAATAAAAGATTTTCTGACAATCAAACATTCCTAGGCATTTGTTGGCTTTGAGAATACGAGCCAAGGAACAGCCTGGTGCTTGGTCAAATATACTATAAATGCAAAGAGGAAAAAATCATTTTTCAAAGCTGTGTCACACAGCATAAGCCAAGATGGTCCACGTGCTTAGAGAACAGAGAGGCAGTGGGGATAGAAATTTCAAAGTAAATGGTTCAAATTGGCAAATATAGCTAAACTTTAATGGTAAGGCTGTATCTTTTAAATTGGATGACTGCAGAGTGTTGCAAGGAAAATATTAGGACTAAAACCAATATAGCTGCTAAGTTAGTAAAAAGTGACGTGTGCTCTAAAGGCTATGGAATCCCAGGCACACTAAGAGGATACTCAGATGCCTGCTGAGGCTTATGATATCTAGAAGAAGGCTACTTTATGGGAGAAAAGGTCATCATTCTAATGATTTCCACTCCCGAATCCAATTACTCTGGGTGCAAAATAACCACCTGAGTTTGATAACAACAAAAAGCTGGGAGTTATTGGTCAAGGAGAATGCTGTATGGATTGGATGGAGTCTATGGCTGTAGTTGAAAAGCTTAAAGTACTATGAATATATACAGATTCAGGTGATTAAAATAGCATAGGTTGTGAGCAGTATCTGGACAAAAACAGTGACATTTGAGAGCTTAGCTCTCCCAAAGGGAAAACATATTCTAAATATTAGATGCAGGAAATGCACTTTTTGAAGAAAAAAATAGTAGAAACAAACTCTGAGCTAGTGATTTTTATTATACCACTTGGATAACATACCGTGAATTTAAGCAAAGGCCATTTGGTACAAGTGCTGCTCCCGAGGTATTACAAAGAGTAATTGCGCAGATCTTTGAGGGATTACTAGGTGTCAGAGTTATAATGGATGATGTTTTAATTTGGGTATAAGGAAGTCAACGGGCAGAAAGTCTTTGGCAAGTCTTGCAGGGAACAAGAGACAGAGAGATGCTGACACTGTACATAAAAAGTCAAAATATAACCTAGCGCAACGCATTGGCTAGGAGTTGAGCAAAGATGGCTTAATTTGCTGAGCCACATAAAATAAAAGCAATAGCTAAGATGCCCACTTCACAATGTAAATTGGGTCTACGGAGATTTATAGGGATGATAAACTGTATGTCATAATTCACTCCAAATTTATCTGTGGTCAATAAGCCCTTAAGGGAATTACTGGGAAATTACATTCCCAAGTATCAGGGAGATAAATATAAACAAGCATGTGAGTCATAAAAAAAAAAAGCCTTGATTACCAATCTGCTCATTTAAAAATATCACAATTTAATGAAACCCATTGCACTGACACCAGACCCATCTTCGGTACATATTTCACACAGCTATTTTACACTGAGATTTCTAAGAAAGACAGTGAGAAATCATACCCATATCCCATCAACATCCAAATAAGGAAGAGAAGAAGAGAAACATATAAAACAGTTGGCTAGGATGGTTTGGTGAGGGATGAACCTGGGCAGGCAATTGGAGCAGATGAACTCCTGAGTCCCTTCCAGCCCTGTTTTTTTATGATTCTAAAACCAGATCACGAACTACATAGAAGCATCCTTTAACAAAGTCATTAGTATCACCTAGAACCAGATGGATGAGACAGAGGATGTAATAAAGTGAAGGAAAATTTCAAAAGCAAAAGTTGCAAGTTAGGTACCTCACTTGCATTAGGCAGCTGAATGTCCAGCTACAATTTGTGCCTTTGAACATTTTCCCTATGACCTTCATATGGAATACAATCAGAGTCAGAGCTGAACACCAAGCAGCCCTATTTATAGATTTCATAGACATTAGGGCTGGAAGGGACCTTGAAAGATCATCGAGTCCAGCCCCCTGCCCGAAGGGCAGGAAGTCAGCTGGGGTCATAGGATCCCAGCAAGATAAGCATCCAATTTGCTCTTAAAGGTGTTCAATGCAGGTGCTTGAACCTATTCTGTCAGCAAACACAGGAAAATAAATTGAAATACATTGAAATATAGCACATTCCTCCTAGCTGCACACTGGAAGGACATACATTTGCTTAGCTGCATAACGTAACTTGCCAATTTTTTGCCCATTGCTTATATTAGCCCAAATGTCGGCTACTTGCATATGGGCTAAAGGCATAAACAATTTAAGTGCATAGGAGCGCTTTGGCCTCACTGTCTGCTATAATAGAACTGTATGCCAGTTGGTGAAACCAATCTGTTGCTGTTAATTTTTGAGGTTGCTATTAGAGGCATAAGGTCTCTGAAATAAGGTTAGGAACTGTAATTAGATGTGAAAAGCTCAGGGTATACTATTCCTGTAGTTAAGGAACATCCTTTATATTAAGTCCCAATAAGTGAAAACCCGGTGTAAATGCATAGTTTCTTTTCTCTCCTGAGGATATGCAGTTAAACAGAATATAATGCATCAGCTTTCCCCATAGGACTGAAATCTTTACTTTCACCCATCTCCGCCTCCTAGCAGGATGTGTTCAAGAGATACACAGTACAGTGATCACTTTGGAGGCCAAGTACAGCCACCTCTACTGGGGGGAGGCAGCAGCTGTTTTGCAGCATACAGTAAACATAGCAAAACAGTGTTTTGCAAGCAAGAAAATTAAGAATATTCCTACCAACAGTGCAAGAGGAATTTAAATGGCAGGATATAATGAGCTGCTTTGGAATGGAGCCAAGGCACTGATGTTAATGTCCCTGCTCTTATGAAAAGTGCCATGTGATCCTTAATGACAACAAACCATCAGATCCTCATTTTTACATGACATCTGAAAGACAACTCCTCCGGCTGTACGGTGATGCCTAGTGCAGCAGCACAGTGCTGCATTCATTCTGACTCACAGAACTGCCCTCTGATGAATCAGCACCAGTGGTTCCTTGCACTTCTCCTTTCCAGACAACTGACCCAGCTGTATGCCATTTAGCTTAAGAGACCTGTGAGGATCACAATATAAGGTGATATGGCTACAGGCCATAACATAGCAGATCTCAAGGACTGGGGGCAGGGAATGGAGGCTGTGACTACAGTTTAAGGTTGGAAGAGAGCACAAGACACATGTGTACTGGTTCTCATCAAAAGTCCATCACGTAAAACAGTGAAAAAAATGTATTCTATTTCCATGAGATGACCAGGCATGTACTGACAGGGCATGCTGCATGTCAGCACTGAGAAGCAGAGCCTGCGTGGGCAGCCTAGGACTGGAATCACACCTGTTTCTAAGGGTCAGCATAAGAGTAACAAAAATATAGAAAACCCATACTGAAATAACAAAGAATAATGCAGGTCAGGCTTGAAATGCACTGGCAGACCTTTCTGGGAGGATGGGGACAGGACCAGAACAGCAGTGGGGGGGCTGCAGGCAGGAGCAAGGGGCAGGGGTAGAATTTTGTGTATGAGACCATCATCCCTACCCCTAGGCCCAGGCAGTGCCATCCAGCTTTCACATGCACCATATTCTGCTGCATTTCAGAAAAGAACAGGTCTAAACTCTGCAGCCCCAACTGCTCTGCGGCACTTGTTTGGAGGCCTCCTCCCAGCATCTGCATGTGAAGTCCTACACCCTGCAGCACTGCAGAAGGATGAATGAACAAAAAGGTGGTGATGTCACTGCCAGAAGCCCCAGTGCTGGGGACAGAGGTGTGTGTACATGGCATCTCTGCCCTGCTGCCACCAGCTCTGTTTTGTGTTGCATTTTTTTTAATACATTGTCTCCATCGCCCACTCACTCCCAGTGCCTGAGTCACAGGCTCCTGAGGCAGTTCTGATCTGCACTGAAATGCTAATGCAATAGCTCACAGGTTCAAATGCTCTGCTTTGTAGCCTCCCTCTCCCAGCTTTTGTTTCTCTCCCTCTCCTCATTATTGTAGCAAGGGAAAGAAAGAAAAACACTTCAGAAATGAAAGATTAGTTTGCTGTATCATAAAGATGAGCTTTGTAATCACTTTCCTTTAAGCAAAGAATTAAAAGATAATAAAAGCCCTAATTAAGGACCTCGTTAGCTTAACTAGATTTTCATATGCAAAGTGATGTTTCCCACGTGCTGTTGCTGCCTGAAAATACTGCCTGGCCCTATGTGAAGCACCTGTGTCAACTCCCCAAAGCATCCTCCCTCCTCCCTTTTGCTTCGCAACCTTCTTCCCTCCCTCTTGCTTTTATTTCCCCTTCTATCCCAGATTTTGGCTTGGTTCAGGCTGGGCCAGAATGCACTGATCTAATCTGACAGTGTACAAGACCAAAATGGAGCATCACAGGCCAGCGTGGACAAAGGGCAATGGAATCAAGCTGGGAATGCAAGACAGCTGAGTTCACAATGCATCTCAGACCCACCTGGGCCAAGAGTGCATAGGGAATGCTGATCTGAAGACAGGTTTCAGGCCTGAGGGAGGTAAGGGTATATGAAGCCAATTTGGGCCAGTAAGATACAGCTGAAGAGCTCAAGTGAAGGGACTCATTTGAGTATATGGAGAAGAACCAGGTTAAGAGGTATCTGAGAACAACATAAGCTGTCTTGGAGCAAAGGTGTGCAGAGCAGAGCAGAGCTAAGGGCACTGTGAGGCAAGAGCTGGGTTCTGGGTAGCCTGGCTCAACACAGCCAGCAGAAATTCTGCACTGATTCCTGCAAATCTTAAGGCATAAATCTCTCTCTACAGCTCTGCCTTCATCTTATGGAAGTGATGTAGGAGGACACTTTTTGGGAACAGCCATAAAACTGGCAGAAGCCACAGGGAGTCATGAAGGCTTAGGAGGGTAAGGGAACAAAATCACTGACCATGACCTGGTTCTTCACGAGAAATCAGCCAAGTCCACAGGTCCTGTGTTTGGCACAGACGGTCAGGCAGAGGCAACGCTTTGCACGGAACCAGGCATTAGTTTGTTTGTAACAATCAGATAAACTCCTACAGCTGGGAACTCAGCAAGAGCTGGGAATCAGGGCTTTCATCCTCGTTAAATCTGTAATCGAGGCCTCATTCTACTTTGCTCAAATCCTGCTGTGAGTGGGAGCAAAAGCCTCTCAGTGCTGAACTATGTAGTCACCTGGAGGGACAATTAGTAATAAGCCCATTGGAAGGAAGGGAGGGGGCACTAGGATAGGCCAGTGAGGGCTACCAGGGGGCCTGCAGGTCTATACAGGCATTAGGTAGGAGCTCCCATTTTCTCAGTCTGGGGCTAGAAATTTGTTTCTCTCTACAGAAAGCTTTCACTGTCTGAGGATGTGCTCTAATCTTCACCAGAGGTGGCACAAACTCTAGGTGCAAGGATGGACCCCACCTGATAATATAAACCTGTCCCTGAATCTCAAAGCCTTGAAATCTGTGAGTTCCAATCTAGCTTTTAACCTGCTTCCTTATAAAAGGGTCAGCCATCCCTTCTGAAAATGATAATCCAGGCCAAGACTCAGCAAAACCCAGTAGGTTGAGTCATAATGCTCACCCTGTCTCTGCACGGCCTCTGTTTTAATCCTAGGGCTGGCAGAATAGGCCCCACCTACTGGCTGTCATTTGGAGGCACCAGAAAAGAGTCAGTTAGGCTTCAAAGTGACCCAAAGGACCTTAGAGTGGACCTGAGCACCCCCCACAATACTCTCAGCCAGCTCAAGTGTGAGCTTGGGGCTCCTACTCCACTTGACTTGCCTGTCTAGGGTGCACAGCAGCAGCAGCAGCAAGTGGACAGGGCTTATTTTGTCAGCTGTGATGCCAGGGTTAGAAAGGAAGCCATGTAGACTTGCCCTTAGCCACGTGGGTTGTGATGTCAAACTGTCAGTAAGAGACGCAGGAAATTCCCTGGGTGCTGAACTGAACTAACCCTTGTCTCTTCTCTCTGAGGTGAGAGAGGGCTTTGGTCTGAGGATTTGATTCAGCTCTGGATAAATATGAAGTCATGATCCAAAGACAGTCTCTGTCTCTAGCATTCAGAACACAGAGACTTGAGCTGGGCCTGTCTCTAATCATTATGAGGAATCATGCTGAAAAAGAAATTGCCAATGTGTCTTAAATATAGTTTTAAATAATCACCAACGATCAAAGCACTTTTACGATGTTATGAGTTGCATGTGAGGCAATTTGCTGCCGAGGTCATACAAACAACCTTAATTCTGGCCTTCTCCCATTTCTCACCTAGCAGAGCTCTGAGTATATCGTAACGATTAGAACAACTTTGCAAAACGTTGCAATTATTCACGTCAAATGAAAATGTAATACAGTTAGTATGCAGGCTGGCTCCCTGCTGCTGATGTTGATGATTATTACTATTAGAGCATGACCAATTCTGCAAAGGGTATTCGTGAACAGTCACTTGCATGTAAACAGCAGATTGGCTTTGATGGTATTTGTAGCCCATTTTATTTGCTCCCTGTGAACATTAATATAAATAGGCTTTGGCTTGCATGTGTGCCCCCAGGGGAGAGGAAAAGTCAGGAATACCTGTGTGATGAAGAAGAGTGATCTGGCAGTTTCCAAATTGCCATCTTGCTGGCCCGTGGTGAGTTCCAGGGTGACCCAATAATTGAGAAGATGCAATAGCATGCAACTCAACTGACAAACCACAGCTCTAACAGAGGAGGGAAGAAACCAAAAGCAAGTCATAGCATTAAATGCTGGGCAACTCTGTGCTGTGACATGTACTTCCTCACTTAGGAGCATCTCTGCATGGATCACTTGCTTAGACCCTGATCCGAAGTTCACTAAACATAGTGGGAGTCATCATAGTGACTTCAACATCATGGCTTTTGCATTAGACTCTAGCAGAAGGGGGCTAGATTCACTGAGTAATTTGTTTGCTTTGAAAAGATGGCTCAGCTGCAATGATTCATTATTATCATCAACATTCCTCCCCTTTCCAAGGTGCCTTTCACTGAAGTACCTTTTTCTTTACTCCCTAGAGGGGAGTGACACTAACTTCCCCTGACCAACCTGAGCTGCTGACTTTGGGCCAAACTCTGCTCTGAGTTACACTCAAGTGCATCAGGGGTAACCTAACTGACTGAAGTGAAATTATGCAGAAATGCAGGAGTGTAACTCAGAGCAGAGTCCAGTTCAGGGAAGCAAGAGGTAGCTATTGCCAGGGGCATTGCCTTAGACAATGCCCTGACTGCTGCCAGCCCTGTTTATTGCCAGGTGCCCTAACAGTGTTGTAGTTCAGGTTCAGCCGAGTCTCTCCTACTAAATTCCACAGCAATAGGACACTGTAGGTTTCTGCATCCCACAAGCTCTGTCCAGGAGAAAGGCCCTCAGACCCTTTCCAGGGATGAGAAGCAGAGACTGGAGTCATATGTTTCTTGCTCTAGTGCATGTAGTCACCATCTGCAGAGTGACTACAGACTAAGAATGAGGACTACAGACTAGAGACTGCCAGACTAAGAACAGTGTGGACTAAAACAGAAAGATTTCTGCTGTGCAGGGTTAGATATAGGATATTAGTGTCTCTGCCATATAACAGGCAGGGACACAGCACAGATTTTGGCATGACAGCGGCACCTGGGTGCTTGTCTACGAGTCCAGAGCATCCAGGATAGAACAGGAGGGGTCAACTATTTTGGCAGGCACACCACAAATTAGCCATACCCACTCCAATCCCTTTCCCATGCCTGATCAGCTACTCTGTTTTCTGCACAACCCACCCTCCACCCCCATCTGCCACTGTGCTGCCTGTCCGCTCTCCAGGACTACCACATGCCAACCATGTCACAGGTTGACCCCCCCAGGCTAGACAATAGACTCATTATCAAGCCAAGGAACATTGTAAGTGGTCCCCTTCTAGCGGTTGTTCCAGTTCGGGTGCCTTTTATTACAGCAAAGACATGCTGGGACTTACATTGCCGAAACTCTTTAACATTGGGTTAGCCCATGTTTAGTGAATGGGCAGTAAAGCCTGGAGGACTGTCAGCTGCTCGTGTCAATGGTTTGCTTTCCTTCTGAAGCCAGCAGGTTCCTGTATGTGCCCAATATCCCACAGGTTCTGTTGCCTGTATGGTAGGTGTCAAGGGAAGCAGGTTGCACTGGGTAAAGACATTAATTCCTGGTGCATGGGTAGAGGTTGAGCAGGAATACAGAGTCAGCAATGAACATAATTAGGTTGCATAGTTGTGTGTCAAGGCAGCATGGTGACCATGAGAAGGCCTAATCATTGGTAAGACGTGCTCAGAAGATCTTAAAAAAAAAAAGATCTGGCCCTATACCACAAAGGAATGTGGCAGTTTTTGTCAGTTTGACCCAGAGGAAAAATTCCTGCCTGACCCCCAACATGCTGATTGGGCTGACTTGGAGTCAAAGAACAAGACCCTCCAGCATCTCTGTGTGACTGCAACCAGGGATACTTACTTGAAAGAAAGAAATACAGACAGTATGGGTGCAAAAGGGACTCTGAAAGAGTTTTTGGGGGAAGAAACAACCACTTCCAGTGTGGGGCAGGGGGTGACTGAGGAGGAATAATAAGGCATGTTTCTCCTACACAGGCAGAATGAAACAGTATTAATCAGTGTGCTCCTGCAAGAACAGCAAGGCATTTCAAGTATGCAAGGGAAGGAGGCATCTGTCCCACTCACAGATCAAAGAGCTGGAGCAGCTGAAAATACTTGTGTCAAATTCTCACCAAGGCACCCTCCCCACTCCATCCAAAGTCTTTCTCCCTCTCTCTTCTGATTCATCTCTCATTCTGTAAGCTCTTCAGCACCAGGCCTTTCTTCTGATTAACATTTCAAACCCAGGGATGGCTTGTGCTGGCTTAAATGAACTAATCATCATTAGCACTTCAAAAACCTGTCCAGCTTTTCCTCTCAGTCACAGGTACGCCCTCCTTTCCCCCTCTCCCTTCTTCTGCTTTCAGGAAAACAACAGTAGTTATGATGTTCCATCAGTTATTGCCTTTGAGGTACCAGATCAGGGCTCCAGCAGTTGCTTAGGCTTTCCATCTTCCCAGTGCTTATGGAGAGCTAGACAAAGTAGGGCATCCTTTAGCACTGCTGCAAGCAGGGTAAAGCAGTCCATCTCCTTCCTGTAGGAAGGAGTGCTTGGAAAAGGCAGCCTGAAAAGGCTTCTAATACTCTGAAATTTGTAACAACCCCTCTCCTTACTTGCAGCTCTAACACCCTACCCAGCAGAGAACAAAGGTGTCAGCTCTGACTGTTCTCTTTACTCTGCAACAGATTTGGGGGATTTTACAGAAGATCCTGATTTAAATTTGAGTCTGCTGACTCAGGTGCATCACTGGTCTAGATACAGTCTGCACCTGGAAGGCTGGATGCTGTTCCCAATGACCAAAACCTCTGGCAACATGTAAAGAAATGGCTTGGAAGCAAAGCAGGAACAGGTGCCTGGATGTGATGCTTGTGTCTGGCCTGAATTGGAGCCAGGAGGTGGGAAGGCCACATGCAGATACAATGTAAGGGGAGAGAGGAAGCACAATCCCATGTTGAAGCATGGTTGCAGTGACTACTTGTTAAAAAGACTGCTACCAAAGTGAAAGAAAGGTGGGGAATGTGTGAAGCTAGCCATCCTATCTGTGGGGCTCCCACCTCTGCTTTGGAGAACTAACACTTTCTGTTTCTAGAGAAGATAAAATGATACAATGTGGCATACCAAAAACATTCTCCTTCCAGGGAAAAAAGACCCTAAAATCCACTACAGGCTCTTCATGCCACTTCAGCAGCTGGACCCTATGATCCCTTAACTACAGGCTTAGGAAAATTTCCAGGACACAAGGTTCACCTGAAAAGCAGAGTACACGAAGAACAGCTAGTCTGGCCAGCCAAGCACCCTCCCTTTCTAGGGACATGCAGGGGAGTTCCCTGGTCCAATACCCCTCGCTCTTCTCTGTAGCACGTGCATCCCTGAGACATTGGGATATTCATGGATTTGGGTTCAAATCTTAGTGGGGAGGGGCTTTCTCCCAGTGGTGTGACAGTACAAAATGCCTGAATTATGTTATATAAACTGGCTCCCTGAGCCCCGATTATTCTGTATCTTCAGTCAGTAAGATCCAAAACATAGCTCAGGTGGGGTCTATTTGGCTTACTTCACCAACCACTGAAATGCAGTCACCTTTGGTGTAGAGCAGGATGGCTGATCACAAGCCCACAGTAAACTCACACAACACTTTCAGGCAGATAAAAAAGAAAAAGGAACAGTTCTTTACAAAGCATCCAGAACCTCGATGATGAAGCACTGAACAAAACAGAGAACAAGCCAAACAGACTTGAATAATAAACTGGCAAATACCATTAGAAATCAGGTCTGAGGAACACAAGTGCTTGACTGAGGCTTATCTGGTGAGACAGATAGGAATGATGCTCTGACCTTGGCAAAAACTCTAGGCCACAGACTTCCCCCCGCCTACCCTGAGACACTCTGTTCCCCCACCTGCACTCACCTAGACCTCTTCTCCATTCTAACATTTAAAAGGGGACACTGAAGAGCCACCAACTTATCATCAGTGCCTGAAAGCTCCCTTTTCTCTACACAAATAACTCCAGGGAGGATGTGGAAAGTCACCAGAGAAAACTCCCTACCTCCGGTAGTCCATGAGATGCACTGGAGGCATATTCATGCACATCTGCCCCCTCAACAAATCCAGTTGTGTGCGTACCATGCTAAGGCAAGAGTGAGGTTTTGTGCATGGATTTGCCAAGCTTTCCCCCGGCAACCATCTCAATGGTTTATTAGCTCATGAACCAGAAGGATACCATATGTGAGCATGTGGGCAAGAGCTGCAAGCATGACAACAATGTTAGTGGCTCTGTTGTTCCCCATCCTGGAAAAAAGAAACTAGACCTGTGGGAACATCCTTCTGCCATATGCCTGGGATACCAATAGCTTTCAGGACAGCAACCTCCAAGGGCTTGCAACTGGATCTTGTAGACCAAAGCCAATTCCCCTCATCCTGTCTGCTCAGTCAGTGTTTGCCCCTTTTTAGCCACACACGGCTTGGCCAGCAAAGAAATGTCCTTATTTATGGCACTTTAGAGCAAGGTTTCCTCAAGACTCCAGTTCTAACCTCCCTGAAGTGAGATTAGGAAGGGAAGGAACAGGGTGAGTTTGGCAGTTCACAGTCTGTGTAGCTGCTGAAGTCAGGAACAACCTCAAGCAGCTCAGCTTGGTGCTGACGGAAGGGGGCAAAACCCACTGATGGTCACAGCTTCATCTCTCTTGATCGCTCTCCACATAATGCCCATGCTGAGCACTTCACTGGGCTTCTGTACAGCCTCACTGGGAACATGCAAAAGGGTTTTCCACATAACTAGCCTGACTCTGCTAATGACCACTAGTAACCGAGTTAACTAGAGGCTCCAGGCATAGGTCATGGCCCACAGAGCTTTTATGTACTGCTCCCTGGGAAGTCCCCTTTGTAAACTTTGACAGGGCCTGATCCTCTGACATGCCAGAGGTCCACAGCTTCCAGTTCCCTTGCGGGAAACCAATCACACTCAGCACACTACAGGACTGGGCCTTTGCAGTGTAGGAGCAGCCTGTAGCCTGAGAGATGGCAGCAACAATGGAGTATGCCTGCTCTGTGCACTGTCATACAAACCCATAAACAGAAGAGTTTGGACCTATCAGTGCTCAACTGGTATGGGTGGCCTGTGTTAGCATCTGAGTTCCAGACCAGACCCCTGGGGGTGTCTCAGCCTCGTTAACTTATCAGGCTAGTTTCTGGATGCCTCTGCACCATGCATGCTCCAGAGCAAGGTGCATACAACACATCACCAGCTCAGCATGGTAGCACCACAGCGAGGGTGTGCTGGTATAAGTGACTATGGAACATGCAGGCTAGGGAAAAGACTGGGTCAGTGCAGCCTTGGGCAGAAGTGAGAAAAAAAAAAAAAACTTTGAGAGAAGAAAGGTCCCAAAAAACAGTGTTTCTTTAATGACACTCTCCAACCTCTTCCCTCCTCTTCTGAAGCAGGGAGCCAGAGCCTGCTTACAACCTGGGGTGTGGGGGGAGGGGGAAGAGAAGGGGCAGTAGCACTGCAGTGCATGAGGCTTTTCCACGTCCCAGAGGTTGGTCACCAAGGCTAAAAAGAGAGAACCTGAGTGTTTTAGCCTTCACTAAACCCAGTCCTTAGAGACTACCAAGCTCAGTGTCTCACACTGAGTGACTCTGAATGATTCAAATTAACACTTTGCAGTGGAACAATCCCATTAATTTGATTTAAATGCCATTTAAGCTTCAGTGTGCTTGTTTTGGTGCAAGTCCAAGATAGAGCCACGGTCTCACACCAACCTGGCTATCTGTTTTTAGCCCTAGACATGTCCCATATAGTGGAAGGGTGTCATCTGTCTGGTCATAAGCCAAGGGAAAAAATCAAGGAGCCTCTTGTAAAGAGGAGAGGAAAACTCTCTTCTTCTCTGCGGCTCCAGTAAGTAGCATCCCTTGGCTTCTTGGCTGGTTCCGATCAGTGAGACTTTTATTGTAGGGTATGGTAACAAGTCCTTCTCTTTACATGGCTTGATAGGCAGTGGGGCCAGCCCCTGCAGGCTCTTATAAGTCTCACTATAGTGACCATTTTGTTTTTTAGCCTCAGCTCCCAAAGTCACTGCTTGGGGTTATGAAGTGAGATTTGAAAATTAAACCCTAAGGGAAAATGAAACACTATTTGCCAACAGATAAACAGAAAGAAACCTGACATTTAGTGTATTTCTTTTTTTTTTTAAAAGAAAAAAACATGATTTTTAACTTATTCTCATGATTTTTGCAGGGCCCCAGGCCTTGACATTTGAGGCCTTGGGGCTGGCACTGCTGTAGTGAGAGCTGTAAGCCACTTCTCTGACCCTCTGCCCACATCCATGCATGCCCTTGTTGGGGAGTCAGCGTTCACAGGCTGGTCATTCTTCATGCCCTTGCTGTGCCTTCTTTAAACACAGGACTCTGGCACTGCTGTGCTCTGGGCTAGTACTAGCTACCCACCTGGCACACTGGCCTCCTTAGGCCTTTGCCATCCTTCTGCCTGCTTGGGTTTAATCTGAGAAGGCATTCTGATTTTTGACAGGGTGATCCTCGCCTTGATATCCCTTCTGAGTCACAACACCATCCCCACCCCTCTAAGGACACCTTGGTGTTACAGAGCACACACCAACTGCAGAGACTTCCTCAGGCTGACGAAGGGTTTTTAAACCCAAAGCTTGCTAAAAAAATGTTTCCCAACTATTTCAGTTGGTCTAATAAAAGATATCAGATTCACCCAAAGAACCTTGTCTGCCCACAGAAAGATGACATTTCTTCCTCCATTGCTGAACTATAGTCACCGGTTGGGTGGGACAGAGTAGCAGAGTGACTGACAGATGGAAAGCAATTTCAGAGAGAAAGCAAAGAGCACTAGAGTGAGAGAGACGGCAGAGACAGGGAGAGTGTACTAAAAACCACATTGGGTTTGAGCAGGACACTACAACCAATACCCCCTCTTCTCCACAGCACTGCCATAAGACTCATGAATGACCTGGGGATAGGCCTCAACTGTCTGTTTCATGAGACCTGTGGAAGCTCCAGCAACAGAACAACCACCCAACACTGTGTAGGGACCTTGTTCAGTGTACACCCCAGAGACAAAGCTTCTGTGATCTCTCTCTCTCTCGCTATGATTTCTAAGGCTCCAATGGCTGTGATGGAAGGCCTGCAGCTATTTCTCCCTTGGGAAGCCTTCTTCTTGAAGCCCAGGCTACAGAATGGAGATGTCAATGGAGATGTTTCCAGATGAGAAAACAAATGCAGCAGCATGGGGAGACCCTGGACCTTGCTGGATACAAAACCAGTCAGCTCCACAAACATTACCTGGGTTTAGATACCCTTTGAATTAAGCCACTTTTCCAAACAAGTCCAGGAGGTCAAGATGAGAGAGGCAAACTGCTCACTAGGAATGTGAGGTTTTCATCCCTTGAAACAGGATGAGAATTGTTCAATTCCTCAGCACTTGCACCCCAGTTCCCCAGTCCATTGTATATATATCCCAGCAGAGAAAAAGTGCCCTCAAAACACTTTTTCATTTTTCTATGGAACAGCATGGTTGGGGTAGTGGACAGGGGGATTTTACACAGCTAATTCATGCAGAGGGATATTCTGTGATGTTTTGGCTCGTTTCTTTTTGTTAAAGCCCCCTGCACAAGCAAATCCACCCCCCTCCTAAACTCAGAAAATGGCATCTCATAGCAGCTGCTGGCCATGGCATCAAGAGGAAAAGAAATGCTTTATTCTCTTTAAAAAAAAAAAAAAAAAGGAAAAATGCTACAAAGCATGATGGAAGGGCAGGGGATGGGAGGGTGGGGAGGGTCGGGAGGAGGGCATTGTGTGCCCTACAGAACTGCAAAGGAAAGGGAGTGTAACTGGCCAGAATGGAAGCAAAGGGTCTCCTCTTTGGATGTCAGGATGCATTGCCAAATCATTACAAGAGTCTTAAATATAAAGGTGGGGGTAGGGGTGCTCAGTTGGAGCTGCAGTACTATGCCAGAGCAGAAGAAAAGCACTGGCTTTACAAGACTCTGAGGCCATGTCTATACTTCCTCCTCTCTTGAGACCAGAAAACAAGCTTCAGCCATTCGCCCCTACTCTGCCCATGCCCAGCCATAACTTAGAGGAGATGGCTTAGTGGGTTCTTTACTGGTCCAGCCAGGCTCAGCAGGGATGGAGGTTAAAACATGGCCCGAGTTTAAGGATGCTCACCGTAAAAGAAATAACTATGCAAACAGCTCCAAATGCCACATGTCTGCAACTTCTGTGTTCACTCTCAGCCCTGCAAAACCCAGTGCAGGATTTCCACAAAGAATGACTATTCCCTCATAACGTCCCATTGCCATCTATAATCACAAACCTGAAATTTGACACTAGCTTCCTATCCTACTGTGAGGCACCAGCTCCCTCTCCCAGAGTTGTATTGGCTCTGCTGGACTTTGGGGAGTCAGAGAAAGTAAAAACTTCTTTCAGGTGCAGATTTGACCCTGAGATGCCCAGGGATTAGAGCTACAGAGGAAGGAGCTATTTTTATGGAATCACTTTTCAAAAGATAGAACCATAGTTGGAGCCACTGGTCCTCATTTGTCTCTAACTTCTCTGAGCAGCTGGCAACAGATGGCAGGGCATGACCTCCAATGAGAAAGCCAATGCAATTAATTCTGAAACAAATCCATGGCCATCTAGGAAGTTTGCAGTTGTCACTACGCTGCATATCACGGCCTCTCTGAACTCCACAATGACGGCAAGGATAGGATTCTTATTGTCCCTCTCAAAACCACAAAGCCCAGCTGACCTGAATGAAAGGAGAATCCTCATCAGCTGTTAGCTCCGTAGGGGCTGTTACAGTGTTATGGGACTACCATAATGATATTCAAGAGATAACAACATGAAATAATTGGGTGGGGGCATAATGGGTGGGTAAGAGCTGAATAAGTAGGGGTATGGCTGACAAAAATTTAGAAAAATTAACAGAAGGGAGAAATTTGGAAAGATTTTTAGCTGTTAATACAAGTAAAGAAGGATCTGGAAAGGAAGATGGTCTTATAGTCAAAATACAGATATGAGAGCCAGAAAACATGGGTTCAAGTCCTTGTTGTGTCATAGGCTTTGGGAATATCCTACTGACTCCCAGCAATACGACTGGGTAAGCTCCATACCAATCTGTGCCTCAGTCTCCCCATTTTGAAGAAATAATACTGACCTCAAAGGGGCAAAAGCAGTGGATGAGGAATTAACAATTAAGGAAACAATTCCCAAACAGCCGCTGATATGAATGCCCAAGCTGAAGCTGGTGCCGTAAATGGTGCTCAAAAATCAGAAACCCCTTTTGTTAGAAGTCTTAGCACTGGAGTGCTGAGCAATGGAGAATTATCATTGGAGAACGTGTTAGGAAGGGACCTGCAGAGCACATAGGATTGAGCTATTTCAACATAGCTTGAAAAAAAAAACAACAGTCAAGTCACCCTTGATTAAGGTGATGTCTTTAATTGTTTTTCACACTGTACTACATGATACAGTCACTTGTAACCAACCTGGGTGGGTAAGAGTTTGGCAGGGGTGGGCAAAATGCAGCCCAGGGGCCAGATGCGGCCCGCCAGGCCATTCTATCCAGCCCGTGGGGCCCCTAAAAATTTAGAAAATTAATATTTATCTGCCCTGGGCTGCCTGTCATGCAGCCCTTGATGGCTTGCTGAAACTCAGTAAGCGGCCCTCCGCTGGAAATAATTGCCTGCCCCTGGAGTATGGGATCTTGAGGTACCAAATCAGGCCTACATGAAGTGAGTTTGGTGACACTCAGTCTGGTCCCTTGTAGGCAGGTGAGGATACAGCAAAACATCAGCACCTTATTGGCAGTCTGAGAGGTGACCCCAAAGTCTGGGTGACCTATGGGAAACAACCTAATCCTTATATAATATTTGTTAGCCTTTGGGAGGAGCTTATTTTTGTCCAAGACACAAATAGGAATAGTCCTTATCCCAGAGATCTTATAGTTCCAGGAGCAGCATGGGGAAGTTGGCAAAGGCCAAGAAGAAAGAATAATTTCAAATGAAATATTTTTAGCTACTTGGGGCCAATGTGGACAAACTGATAACATTTTGGAGGGACTTCAATGAGGTACATGGAACTGGGAGGACATGATAGCATTACAGTCACAGGGGGTGGCCTAGGCAAAGCACAAAGATAGGGTTAGGAGGAGGTGAATGTGGCATTGGGGCTGACAGACTGTGAGGATGAGAGAGCAGCTGGGCGTGAAATAAGAGACAGGTCAGAGCACAATTATGTGAGGTGTTGTGAGGGGACTTTGCTCTGCCTCTGGTATCTGCCGAAAGTAGAGGACAGTGGTCTGCAAGAAATCAGGCAAAAACTTCCCATGGTAGCCATTCCTGGTAATGTCTCTTCTGTTTCACAGCCCTACCAACTGTTTTTAGCTCTAGCTGAAAACTGTAGCTCAGGTGTGGTAATATTGAACTCAAGTGAACATTAACTCAGGTATAGAAATAACTGATAGTGAAGTACTAGATGCACTATCAAGATGTTCAAAGAAGGCTAGATTTTTGCTTTACACATCTGAATAAAAGACAGGCATTTAACTGTAATGACTAAAGGACTAATGAAACATTATCTTTTGGCTATTGCCTTAAGCAAGGGGCTGGCCTAGATACATTTGTAAAGTCCCTTCCAGCCTTGCTTTACTACGATCCTATGTTTTGCATAGTTTGCTGTGTTTTTTTTTTTAACTTAATATATAATCTAGCTGTATATTAGTGCACATGCCAAAAGAGATATATTTGTTTGATCTTATACTGAATAATATAGTGCTAGGCCCCTAGCAGATGCATACAGCTTCTCGCTTCTCTTTAACTGGCAAAAAATATGTGCCAGGAGCAGTGTGATGCACCACACCATCTCCCCCCGCTTTCAACATCCTAGCTCTTCCCATGTTTCCAGGCAGCACTGAATCCTGTTGCAGAAGCAGAATCAAGCCTGACTGATGATCTTGTCTGAATGCCAGTCCCTATCCATCTGGCCATCCACACGAGTCATAAGTGAAAGGCCAGTGGGATCACAGCCACATATGTGTGTGTGAGGGTGGAGTTCAGAGATCAGAGGCAGAGCTCAATATTCCCTGCTGGTTCAGATTAAAAAATCTTGAGAGAAGATACCCGAGTAGGCACTTTCCCTACCTATCCCTTGATGCAGCCTGTGTCCACGGTGCAGAGGGACTCCTGAGTCACACCCACAGCCCCATGAAAAGGTATAAGCAGGACAGGCAGATTGATCGATCAAGGAAAGACACAGTCTCCTTGACAGAGACATGTTGTCAGACAGCAGCAGGACATGCTGCTAAAAGCCCTCCAGATTGATTAGCCAACCTGCCACCTGATCCTTCATCGCCCCAGGCTCTGGCAGGTGAAGAGCACTGGGAGATTTACTCGTGGCTGCGTCAGTCAGATGAGGTAAGGCAGAAGAAACAGAAGGTTCAGGTCCAACAGGACCTGGCTCTGAGGCAGTGACTTTGGATTCCCCTCCCAATCTCCAGGATTGGAGCTGGCATGAGGCACACCAGTATGCAAAGGCGACAGAAACATCCGAGCCAGCCAAAGCCACGCAGCAGCAAATGACACCTGTGAATCCTGAAATGCTGTGATTTTCTTTCCCCATCTGTTCCCTTCTCTAAGTTGAAGCTAATCCTTTCTGGAGGGTTATATAACCAGAGTCTGCCTTGGGAGTTGTTCTGAGAGTGCAGAGACACACCTGGCATAAAATACACACCCTGCCTCCCTGCCCAGCAGATGTAGACACACAAATGCACAAGCACACATGAGCATTTCAGCATACCAGCCCTAGCATGCCAGGCTTTGGGGCTGTTGTACAGGAGATGCTGGATTAAATATGGCACCATGCAGAAGCGCAAGAGTCCTTGGCCCTATCTGCACTGTAAATCCAAACTTTTATAACCAGTGAGAAACACTACCCATCTGGTCTGGTTGCTACTGACACAAATTATGTGGGCCAAACCATGCAGCAGCTGTGTGCATATACATAAATGCACATGTATACTAGTGCATGAGGGCATGTATGTGTGTGTATGTCTGCTTGTCCATGTGTGTACACATGTGTGCATGCATCTGTGTGTGCCTGTGCATGCATGTGTGTGTGAGACTAACACTCTACAGCAGCCCTACACAAGCATCTTTCTAGCAGTGTGCTCTGGGAAAATCCAGCCTGTAGCGCTTCAGTGCTGGTTTTGTACACAGAGCAGCATTAGAAACCTACAGGGTAATATCCTCTAGACAATCTCCCTGCGTAGAGATCTAGGAGAAAGCTTGGTTACACAGCAAGGATAGGGGCCCTAGCCCTACAGTGCATTAACAGCATCATGCCCCCTTCTCACCATGGACACTTGTGTGTCAGTTTGTACCATCAGCAGAGACATGGTTACCTATCAACTGTTCCCCACTTTGTGTGCTTACCACCCCACAGTTAAAGCCAACCCAAATAACAAACTTGTTAGGAGCTTGTTTAAGAATGGTAACCTGAGACAGGCATTAGATGACAGACATAACAAAGAGAATCTTTTAAATGCTTCAGTGCTGCCTAATTTACCAAGTACCGTATGTTGGAAAAATGCACCTCCAGGGCTGCTCTTCTACCTGTTGAAATGCTGACACGCTGACTCTATGACACTTTGTCTTCATTCTCCATGCATTAAGAATGCCACTGGCCTCGCAACGCATCCAGAAGGCTCTCTCTGTCTCTCCCCCAAAAGCATAAATAAAACAACAACCCAACCACCATAAAAACAGCCATCCAGAAAGTCAGACACAAGCCGCAGAGGCCAATTTGGCTGCCAAATGAGTGACTACATTAACGTGCTGTTAACGTTTTATTATCTGGACTTTTAGCAAATACAGCGACTAATCCAAGAATGCCAAACACTGACTGCAGCCATCCAGAGTCTGTAGACCAGGAGAGGCAGGAGAAGGATAGTGGGGAATGGCAGGAAAAGACTCCATATAAGAGACAGTGACTGAGGAAATCAGTGAATGCCAGATTCTTTTCTACATATTAGGCACGTAACTGGATGTAGGCATCCAAGAATCACACCCCTGAAAATCAGTTAATGCAAAAGGTGGGTGGGTTCTCTGCCACCTTGCTCTGCTGACTCAGTCTTAAGGGACAGATGACAGCATGTCATCAAAGTAGATGCATGATGTTTTTTTTCAGACTTGAACTCACCTAGGCACCTAAATCCATTTAGACTCCATATAGGGAAAATAGAACTAACTCTTAGCATTCCAGTGACATCAGGTCTGACATCACTGATGTCAGTGGATTTATGTCCTCTTACATCACTGATGAATTTTTCCCCTGAGTTTGCCTCTGCAGATGGAGAAGAGTAACTGAATTTGGGGTGAGAGTAGCAAGGATGAGAGATTAGTATAAAAAAGAACAAGCATAATTGGATTTTCTCATTAACTTGTATGTCCCTTACTTCCCTGCATTCAAAGATCTCACCAGCCACTTTTACAAAGAGTAACAGACTTATCCTTATCAGCCCAAGCTCTTGTGTCCCACAGCACAATTTCACCCCACTTTGCAAAGACAGATGTAGGTACTGCCAATTTAAAAAAACCAAAACAACAGATACTGATTTCTGATGTTTATGATTTTGGTGAAAACATCAAAAACTGCACTGCACCCAAAATCAGAGGCCACTTTTGAAAACCTGAGCTCACAAATATTGCCCATAGTCACACAACGTTTCTCTGGCAGAACTGGGAACTGTGGCTGCATGTGCACACCACGAGATTTGCTGTTTAAGGTACTACAACTGCATCTCTGTTTCCACAAGTGGGATTTTCTGCCGGTTTGAAAAAGTCTTTTCGGCGTGTTAAACTGGTTGGACGTAGTTTAGTTTGTGTCACTGCCAATAGGTTGTTGCATCTATGGATTCATGGCATGCAAATGCAATGACTCAAAGAATTTGTAAGTACCTTCTTTGCCACCAGGAGGCACTGCACTATTTCTGTAGTTCAGGCATTTGTCGGGTTGGTGCTGCTGCTGTTATTTTTATTTTTTATTTTTTGGCCCGCCCACCTCTGTTCATCCATCGCTCCTACTCCCACCCCCCCTGCCACAGCTGACTGCAGATAGGACACAGTGAGGGAGGCAATTCTCATCTGTCCTGCCTCTCTCATTATCTGTCCTCTCATCTGACCTAAAGAAATGGAGCAGCAGTCCATTCACACTGTGGTGTACTACCCTCTGATAGCAGTCATGCTCATACCACCGCCACCAGCAGTCCTGTATGTGCTCCACCCCCCCCCCC
>NW_017729034.1:7125255-7127763 GCF_001723915.1 Gavialis gangeticus
CCATGGTGTTCTGAAAATTGCGGAGCACAGCACCAGCAGCACCAAAATGGTAAGTTTGCAACTGAGGAAGTGTGGTACCCTCTTCTTAACACTTTAATATTTCAGAGATAACCTTCCAATTTCTTATAATTGTCATTGCCATTCCAGAAACACAACGAATAGTACAGGTGGATGCTGCATGCCAAACCTGCCCCCACAGAATATGCAGCATCCCAGGTGATATATAGGTAATATCAGAAGTATCCCACCGACTTTGTGGCAAGGAGAGAGGGATGAAGAGGGCAGTGTTTGGACTGTGGGCCAAAACCCAGTCCTCTTCTTCTTTCTTCCCCTGCAGAAGGCTTTCAAGATCAAAAATAAAAAAGGATGAATAAGGAAAGCATGAATCCACGGCAGTAGAAGCAATAGATAGTAGTAGTGTTAGTTAGTAATAGTAATAGTTAAATTGTGTATCGTGTATGTAATAATAGTGTATACTGTATAATAGTAAATAGTGCATAGTGTATATAATAGTAATAGTTAAATAGTGTATATAGTGAATCCGCATATAGATAATGTATAAATAGTGGATAGTGTATAAATAATAAATACTGTATAGTTATTATAAATGATATTATTTATAAATATATTATTTATAAATAATAAATATTGTATAGCTATCATTATAAATAATAAATACTGTATAGATACAGTATTTATTATTTGTGAATGACCCCTCATTCCTTGACTCCCAGTTCTTTGCTTGAAAATTAGACCTGACACTTCCAGGGCTTTGGTCTCCAACCCTAAAGCAAGACAAGCAACTTGCTGGACTGAAAGGCCTTTTCAACTCATCTAACATGCCATCATCAGTTCTCAAAGGAGCAGAAAAGAACATAATTATATAGAAGTTGACTTCCTACCCTATAAGTCATGAGACAGTTCTCTCAGCAAGCAGCCTCCTTGCCATGGCTGGTTCCCCATTTATGAGCTGGGCTGGAGTGGAGGAGGGTGTGTGGAATCTGCCATCATATTTAATAGCACTTCTCATGGTATAGTTTGAATAATTAAAGGAGATTCATCCAAGTAGAAAGAGGGAGAAATAAAGAAAGGAAAAGAAAAAAAAAATCCTAGACAGTTGTGTAATTATTTTTCCCCCTGGGCCTGGGGAATGTTTACACTGAGTAATCCAAGATACTGCTTAAGATTCAAACAATCGCTTGCCTGGGAAAAGGGGGAAGAATACAGCAACAGCATTTCACTGCAGCTGCTACCCAGTCATTATCGTAACAGAGAGAGGTAGGAATAAACATGACTGAATGCACGTGTGAGGGCAGCAATACGTTCTCTTGGTTTTAAAGATGCTGTTACCTCTGGGAGAAGCAGGGAGCCGTGCAGGTGGCACTCACCCATTTGAAAAGGGCGGAGGGGAAAACCATGCACGCTAGGATGCCGTTAATAGCAACCTAGAGGGCAGGGGCTCTGATTGCCAACCTGATTTCTATAATTGGTGTGATTACTACTATTGTAACTTAAGCACAACAGCAAATCACTTCCTTAATTGAATTTGCTTTCTGTGTTTGGGAAGGGGGAGGAAGTACATTTTCATTCCAGTACAGCAGTATGGAAGTTTACAAATTAATGGGAATATGCAGGGCTAAGGAGGGGGCCCCTAGGGTGGGAAGGGGCCTTTCCTGATCCAACTTCATTGGAATGCAACATTATTGGCTTAAATAAGGCCCAGGGTCACTTTTGCTTCATTGAATGTAAAAACCTCACACAGCCCTAATGAAAGAAATTCTCCTTCCCTATTTACCAGAAAAACTATACAGCTCTTGATGAACTGCTGAGGTAGACAGGACAACTCTCTCCTTGGAGGGCCCCAGTCTTGCTGACAGCAAACCACAGCCAGATGTTGGGAACTCTTTCTTTAGCTGCTGTGGGGGCTGACAGATGTGTAACTCCCCACTATAACTCATAGTGCTTTACAGGAAGTGCCATGAGTTACAGCAATCCACCCAACCCAACAGACAGGTCAGGGGGTGGGGGGAGAGAGTGGGGAAAGCAAGCTTCACTTTTGAATTGACAGTGTCTCTGCAGCCTTTCTCCCCTAGCCCTGCCCTGCTCCTCCCCCTCCCAGCTCCAGTGTCATCTTCACAATGGAAGGGGAGAAGGGAGGGGAGGGAACTCTATCTAGAGTTTGCCCAGTCCACACTAGACGGCAGGGGTGGATTGGAGCCCCCCAAGGTCAGGGGGCAATAATTCATCCACCCGCCTCTTCACACCCCACCCTCAGATGGAGCTCCCTCCCCTCCCACCCTGAAGACAGCACCAGGGGCGGGGCTGGGCTGCATGAGCCCAGCCCTGCTTCTGGTGCATACTGACAGAAGTTAATGAAGGTGCTCCACTTTGAAGTGCCTTTATCTGAACACTCATGTAATGAAACAACAAAAAAAACCAAAAAGAGACTTCTCACCCATACTGGTTTGGCCCATGTATCTCTGAAGCAGGACCACTCTGATCTGGACA
>NW_017729034.1:7132763-7157431 GCF_001723915.1 Gavialis gangeticus
AAGGTCGGGGGGAAATAATTCACCCCCCCGCCTCTTCACACCCCACCCTCAGATGGAGCTCCCTCCCCTCCCACCCTGAAGACAGCACCAGGGGCGGGGCTGGGCTGCATGAGCCCAGCCCTGCTTCTGGTGCATACTGACAGAAGTTAATGAAGGTGCTCCACTTTGAAGTGCCTTTATCTGAACACTCATGTAATGAAACAACAAAAAAAACCAAAAAGAGACTTCTCACCCATACTGGTTTGGCCCATGTATCTCTGAAGCAGGACCACTCTGATCTGGACATCTCTGTAATTGCACCTCTTGCAAGTGCTGTTTCCAACCTAAAACTTTGGATGGCTACACAGAAAAGTTCACACTCCTGAGGTCTGATTTATGCTTTTGCAGAAGAGCTGGAAAGTGTACACCTTGTGGCTAACCATAAGCCAGAAAAAAAACCCTTAGCCAAATCATTCAAACCTGAGAACAAGCACCCCCAGCATCTGGAACAGTTCAGTTCCAAACACAGTAGCTAACCCCCACCCCTTGCTTTGATCCAAAACCAGGCAAACTCTTACTTTAAGGCAGGGCTGTCGAACTGGTGGCATGCAAGAAGCCCATGGGTGCTTAACTTGTAGGCTGTGGGCTCCCACCCCTTTACATCCTTAGCTCCCTGTGCTTTTCTCCATGGGTCTGCCTGTTACTCCTCTCAGCCATAGCTGCCTTCCTCCATTGCCTCCTCCTGGTCTTATCGCTGCCTTTCCCTCCCACCACCACCCCTGGGGTGCCAGGGTCTCTGGGCTTCTCCTCCTTACTCTAGTTTCCATCTCCTGCTCCCCCTTCTTGAGGCCTATGGGGGTGGCCGCAATGGGGTGGTGGTGCTCACAGTCGCTCAGGAATTGGACAGCCCTGCTTTAAGAGGTTCAAACTTCCATCAGTTTGATTTACTCCAGTTGACTAGACAAGAAGCCCTCAAATCTGTAGTAAAAATATATGTTGTTCATCCTTCGCAAGCAAAGATGGGGGAGGGGAGAGAAAAAGAGCAGGAAAGAAAAAGGGAAGGAGAAAAGAGAAAGGGAGAAAGTGAGGAAAAAGGAGAAAGAAGAGAGAGGAGAAGGGTGGAGGCTAGGTCGCGTGGGTACACAGGTGACTTATAAGCCCAATCTTTGCCCTGAACAATCTGCTGCAACAGGGGCAGGAGAGCGACGAGGACTGGACATGAGAACGCCACGTTTTCCTGGCCACACGCTTCCTCACTGTCTCATTGCCATGCGCCACTGCCGAAAGGCCAGTGCTCCAGTAAAAATATATACAAAGGCAATAAAACATGCTTTTTTCCTCTAGAGGTTCTCATTCATGCATGGCAAAGAACACCCCAAAGGTGGGGAAGCATTAGCCACTGATGGGGAAACTGAGGCACACAGCAGTGATGTGGCATGCCCAACCTCATAACATTGTGCAATCTACAAATACCTCCATACTGTATTAAGAGATAAGCCCTACTTGCCTCTAATCATGAGAGTGACCTTGTTGACTTTACTGGGACCCCTTTCCCTGAATAAGACAAGCAGGATTTAAGCCTGAAAATAAACAGTGCAAATGACAGGTTGGTGGGTGGTTTTGTGTAGCTTTCTGTACTGCTGGGCCGCCAGCCCTCTAATGATCTTATTTTCCTTCTTTAAGTCTCCTTTAACTGGCACAGAGAATGAGAGAAAGGAAAGAAATTCCAGCACCAGCAAAGCAAGATTTCTTCAATAATATATGTCTCCCCTACAGCTGCGTGAAAATAAAATATTAACTTATCCGATTTGAAAGGAAAGGGAGGAAGGAGGAAAAAAACCTGGTTGAGGTTATGGGATGTTTTCTATCATATATTTATGTTTATGTTCATACATAATGCTTCCATATATCATCTGTTATCTTCCCCCAGTGTGTTTTCTTGTTGTTCCACATTTCCTTCCTTTGGAGAGAGGCGGCAAAGCTGATCTGTGGTGACCACACTGGGGAAGGCTGTGGGTGGTAAAAATGATTTCTAACTCGGACCTTTTTCTTGTAATTTTGTAGGCTCCATCTAAGCTCTGAGATCTCCCACTGTCACCATCACAGCCTCCTTCAAAGTAGTGATATATGGGACTTCCTTGTTACTGGGTGGGGGGGATGCAGGAGGGGCTGGAAAATAAGCCAGTTTGAGGCCAGGCAAGCTCAATGAAAAATGTTAATGTGCCTTGATGGGCTACTAAAGTCTTTACCAAGATATAAAAGCACCAGGAGGGGAGGGAAGAATGAAGCAATGTCTTTCAGATTAGATTTGGGAAAAGGGTCTGCAGGAACATTAGTATTTCAGCTGGGGGACGTGCAAATACAACCCATTTATCATCTTCCAATTTTTCATTCTGTCCAAACAGGTGTCTATACAAAGTGAAACATGGTTTTAACCACCAGCTCTCCAACCAGAAAACCCCTGTCATGTTAAGACAGGCACTCTTGGCTATGCCCAAAATTTGCCCAACATCGATCAGCATATCAGTTCCTGTACAACAGAGTCCCACCCTAGTTGCATCAGCATTCTGTGACTGCAGACAGGCATTACCACAAGCCCGCAAGGTCTTCCTATGTTTATCTAAGGACCCTATACTATTAAACAATTACATTTTGTTTCTTTCTCATCTGATTTCCATGGACCCACATACAGACACACGTGTACACATACCGATACATGTCTCATACATAAAAGTTTGAGCACCACTACAGCATTAAGACTGATAAATTGGGGACTTCAGTTAAGACATTCTAGAAGTTCAAGTTTCTCCTGAAACACTGTAAATCCTATATACAGAACAATGACACAAGGAATAGTGCATTTCACAAGTAAGAGGTCGAGAGGGCACATATTATTCTGGCATGCTACATGGCCAGGTTAATCTTGCAGGAAAACATCTAAGCTTTTGGGATATTATCCATTCCATCTCAGATTTACATTCTTAAGTGTTAAGTATTTGTTTAGGAAAGAAGCTCTGATCCATGGCCGGAAACACGATGTGCTGATTATTATTAATGATCACAGTGTGAAAAGTTAAACATGCTCATAAATCTTTGCAGGATCTGGGCCTCGGACTGTAAGCTGTTTGGAGAAATACCCTTTGGGTATTGATGTTAAAAAACAACAACAACATAAATAGAGGGGTTGAGTTCCTGATTATTTATTTTATTTACATATTACGCTTGGTGGTGGGTATTCTTAAGGGAAGGAATAAATGTTTGGGGGTATTTGGCTTATGTAGTTTCCAAAGCCTATGGCCTCTATCAGGAACCTTCATGGCATCCTCTGTGATTTCCTAATCCCAGTTAGCCAGACTTCTCTGAAGTTCAGATATGAACCTCAAGATGTGACTGATGTCCAGGCCTTGTGGAGTTCCTGAAGTCTGCAAGAAGGAAACACCAGAACCTATTATAAAATTTACTTCCCCATCCCCAGGTCATTGCCCCTAATTTAAAATGCACACCAATTTAGTTTCTACAGAGTACAGGTCCAGACTCATCTCTGGTGCTTTCCAGCTGACTGCAGAGCTAAGTGTTCAGTGGATAAAAGATCAAGATGGTCACCTGCATATGGACATAGGTGTCCAGGTCAGCCAGTTTTCAACATATCTGGGTGGCTCTTTTAATACATCTGAATAAGGAAAATTCAGACAGATCTGTGAGCCACAAATAAGATCCTGAAACTGTAAATCTTTGTAAAATAGGTTTAACCAGATGTGTAACATACTGCATATACCAGGAATATTTGCTGCAGAGAAACTATCCAGGGGATGTATGCTACTGGCTACTGGTTAGGGGCAGATTCCAGTACGAAAGCACTGAGGGTGTCATAACCAATTTTTTCAGGCTACCAGAATGTTATTTCACCCTAAAGAAAATGACAATGAAAGGAAGAACAAACAAAGTCTCCACAAGAGAGAACACACAGTGACTAGTTCTGTAGCTAGTCTCAATTTGCAGTGACTCATTGGGCTACAAAATGGCACCAGCACACACACCACAGAGAGAGCCCTCTATATTTAAAGGTGCAGTAAGCAGCTAGCATTTCCAGGGTTGCCAGACCACAGTGACAGACACCTTAAAAAAAATCACAAGAGATGGACAGATATTAAATATATACTTTCCATTCAACTGCATAGCAATACAAAGCACAATTGCCACCTGAAAAGTAAACATTTAATAGCACATAGAGACACCATGAAGTCTAGCAGCTGTATCCTCTGATGTTTCCATAGCTAAATTTCTAGTCTGAAACAGAGAGCAGAACTTCATTTCCTATCTGGACCCCTTAATGTAAGGAAGAAATGATTTGTTCTCTCTCCTTCCAGTCATGCCAGGGCCACAACCTGTCCACCTCAGCCTCTAGTAATCATGCTGAAAGGGATGGATCTTCATGCTTCCTGCATCCCTGAGACTGTTCCAGGGGCTCTTATTTTATCTGAGCAGTTTTGCCCCGTCCTTGAGAAGCCTTCTGTGCACACACACACACAAAAGTCAGGGATAAAAAGAAATTATTTAGCCTTTGCCTGCGTGTGATTTCTCCCACTTCTTCTCAGTCATCTCTGTGCTTAGATTTTGGCTGTCTACAACCTACCTTCGGAGAAGCTGCTTTGGTGACCAGGGAGAGCAGCTCTTCCTCAAAAGCCCCTGGGGAGATCTGTTCTCAGCAGATTTCCAGAGCAAAGAGATATCTTGATAAACAGTGAAAATCTCCCTGTCATTTGTCAGAGCTGAACCAAACCTCTCAATGTTGAGTACAGTTGCCACAGCCACACCATTCTTCCAGCCACAAAGCACCTAGGGCCATGACCTCTCTTCACATCCTCAAGTTTCTTCCCTCACAGACATCCATGTTCATTTGAGAAGACAGCAGACTGTATTGGCACAATCTATTCTACTTCCACCACAACCCAAGGCTTCAGTCCTCTGTGCAAGCCAACTGGAGAAGGGTGTAGCACTGGAAGCCATTCACCCCACTTTGAAAAAGGCTTTGCCAGAGCCCTTAGGCCAGAGAAAGGAGAAGTGAAACACCCCAGAAGGCACAGATGTGAGGCTGGGGAAAAAGGGACAGGGGAAGGACTCATATGTGGCAGAAGGCCAGGCTGATTTGAGGACTGGGATGCAGAATTAGGTACTGGGCAGGTTGACAAGAAAACCTAGCCTTAATATATTTTCTCAGACCACTTTAAACACTATATATGTTGGGGGGGAAAACTCCTTGGAAGCAGATTAATGAATTTCTCCCTCTGCCTCTCCCCCTGCTCCTGTCTGTTTTCACTTTGGAAATAATTTGCTTTCAGATTTTTTGAGCATCTTTTTCTTGCTATTTTCTTTTTCTCCCAGGGAGCGCTGCTCACTGGCTAATCCTCTCTGCCATCACTGGAGGGCTTACCAGACAGCGGAGGAGTGCACAGAAGCTGAACCTGTCAGGCAGAGGAAATTTGATAAATGTCATTGGAACGAAAGAAGACGGGAATTAAGGAGATTTCCTCTTCTCCCATGCACTCTTCCATGCTGCATGTGCCTAAGCAGTCACACCACCCGCAGCAGATCTAACAAGCTAAGCAGAGCTGAGGGACAGGCACTGCTTGGGCAGGAGTCCCCCAAGGACAAGCCTGGCACTGCATATCACAGAATTAATATTTCGGGAGATGGCTCTCGCCCTTCTGCATCAGATGCGAGGTTGTGTCTTGGCAGAGCAGTAGGGGGTGATGTACAGAATAGAGGTTAGGCAACATTTTCAAAAGGTGGCAAAGTGGTTTGGGAGCCCCCAATGACTTAGGAACCTTGGTTTAATTGAATGCGGTTCAGGGCTTGTTTACATGGCAAGCCTGACTACTTGACTAGTTAGACCAATATAAGCTGAGTGTGATGTAGTTCTAGCAATATAACTGCACATAGTTTCTCTTGCTCAGGAATAAAAATGGTCTCTTTCACTTTTGCTTTAACCCTTTCTCCAGGGTCATACATTAAGCAGGAAGAAGGCTCTCACAAAGCAGAAGTGCATCCTCTGGGGGAGTTCTCCCAGTATAACTCTACCTGTTTAAATTCCCTTTTTAGTTTATATTGGTCTAATTTTCCTGTGTAAACTAGCCCTTGGGCTCTGAAGTGACTTTTGAAAAAGGCGCTTACAGCTCATCTAAAGGAGGAGATTTACCAGCATTATTATCCTGATATAATTATGCAGTTGTAGTGATGCTGGTATAACTCCCCATGGGAACTCTTCGTCAGGTTAGCTTCTCACTTTAAGTGGTATAATTATGGAGGTAGAATTATGCCAGTATTACAATGCCTGTTAACATGCCCTAGATACCAGTCCTCAGCAGGCTCAGCACTTCAGTCACTTAGGTGCTTTGGGAAACCTTACCCACAGTCTTTCAGATGAGGGGCATAACCTCTTGCTGTCTTTCTGGAAACCCATGGCATCTTACATACTATGAGGGTATTCTGGCTAAACTCTGCAATTCTCTCTCTGCAAAGTCAACTAGATATTGTGTTTTTCACTACCTGTCCTAAACTATTGTTGGAGCTTGCATTCAGTTAAACACCCAGGACTCCATCCTATTCCACCAATTAGGCACCTAAGTGGACATAAACACCTACATGCAATTGTATTCTACCATGTTCAATTCCCTAGAAATCTATTAAAGCATCTACTTTTGTAGAAAGCCATCATCTGACCCATAAAATTAAGCCACAAAAAGCAGAGAGGAGGAGGACCCACCCACAATGGACATTGACAGTTTTTCAGGGATTTGAGCAAGGTTGAATAGAATCACATTTAGATTCCTAAGTCCTCTTAAATGTCCAATAGGTGAAACAAAAGCTGATCCCTGCAGCCACCTCTGGGTCAGAAAGCAGCTCATCAGCAGTGGTATATCTACTTTGGGCTCCATGAAGTGAAATGAGCTATAGCAATATGAGATAATAGCTTAACTAAACCAGAAGATTGGGTGGTTTGAAATATGTTTTATGAACACACAACACTGATTTAAAATAATTGTGCAGTTCCACAGATACAAAGCGAGAAAAGTTGAGACTGGGCTCAGGTTGGTTTACTGGGCTAGTTGACTAACCATCCTGCTGTTGATCAGAAGGATGAGTGTAAAAGCTAGGGAAGTCATGGAATTTGTTTTCCCAAGAATTTTCAGCTATTTAATAATGAGTCTGTTTTGGTCATCACAACCACCTCTGTTTTGAATTTGCTTTCTATGAACATTCAGACAATTGAGTTCTGCTTGCCAAAAGGCATTATTAAACTTGTGTACTCAAGTAAATGGCAGACAACCCACAGTCAACTTGCACACAAATATTTGCACCGGAAGAGGTGCATTATGTATGCCTAGAAACGGTCTGACACTGCAAAGGGCTGGGGTTCCCCAGATCCCTTCCTGCTTGTAAATTCAGTGGGTCAGATGCACATCACTGACTGCAGGTAAGACACTCATATACACATAATGCATGTGAATGTGGCAAGCAGAGATTACCTTTACGCTCTGCACGCAGTGGATCCATTTCACAGGTGTCTGAGTCCTCTAGGACAAAGCCCAGAAAAAAAAAATGGTTTAAAAGGCTCTAAATGGTGTAGTTCTCATCTATTCCCTCCTCATACATTGCTTCCTCTTCCAAAGACCATTTAAGGCCCGCTGACTTCTTCAGACCTTCTGGCTGGTTACAAGAGTCAGACTCACCCAATCAGGGAAACAGGACAATGGAATGTGATCACTCACAGTGAACACAGCTCCATTTGTGAGCCTCAGACACTCACAGCTGAACTGCCTGTGATTAGGAGAAATAGGGGAACTGTAATGAATAATAAAAAAAGCCCATTCATTGACTAAAATCAAGGCAATTGCCATCTATTTGTGGACACCCGCAATAGTCAAAGAGGCAAAATATACTCAGCTCTTCCTGGGGAGTTATTCATTCCACTCTAACAAGCTCAGTGCCTTTTAAAAAACAGACCAAACCTTACCTACAAGGAAACGTGTTGTGGCAAGGGGGGCTGGTGAGGAGGTGCAAAAGAGGCATATTACTCTCTGCCTCTCAAGCACTAAGCATTAGCCTCTCATTTGCAGTGCCACAGCAGGAATTAGAACACATGAATGCAACAGCCTCCCTACGCTGAGGTTTGCTCTAATCCATTTCTGACGGAGACTTGGCCCCCGCAGGGTTAGCATGCTCCAGCAGCTCACTTTTACAGCATAACGGCTTGATCTGCTCTCTTCTGTTCCATTTTTTCACCTGTTGAGGCTCTGCTCTCCCTGTTTTTGCAGGTGCATTTGCTGTACCAGGGTTCTTGCCTTCTGTGTAGCTTGGTCTGGGAGGCACAGAATCGCTTGCCATATGGTCCTGTGGTTACAGCAGTGGGCTGGGAGATGGGGGTCTATCTTCACCTCTGTCCCAGGCTCACCAATCAACCTTTACTTCCCTGCACCTGTTTCTTCCTCTTCTGTAACAATACTGGTAACTCAGCACACAGTTAGAGGGAGGGCTGTGGGATTAAGTTTCCTGTTGTGATCAGGTGCTTAGTGGGTCACAGATAAACAGTTTTAAATATGAAATAAGTGCACCTGTATTCTGACATTGTGCTCTTTGCCTATGCTAGCACCATCTAGGAGTTATAATATAGCTGGATACCACTGCTGTGTTGTGACATCAGGCTGGCTGAAATGAATGGATGAAGCCTCTTCTTTTTCCAGAAAGGCTGCACTACAGGTAGGTGATAAGGGGCAAGGAGTTAGCTCATTAAGAACTGCCAGAGGCTGTTATAGGTATGTGGGGAGCATAACCAGACACTGTGGGTTTGGGACCTGCAGAGGATTTGCATCCCAACTCCTTTGAGCAGAAACATCCTTCATCCTGAGAGGAAAAAAAAAAACTTTGTGCTGTGGCCAACACTTAAGCCCCAAATGGCCTTGCCTGTCATTTTCTGCCCACTCTTTGATGCACAGTGCTAGTAATTAGCAGAGACATATTTATGTCACTGGCCCCGTCTCCCTCCCAGCCCGGATACCTCTCCTGCCTGACAATCCTACACTCTTTTGGTTTATGATACCACAGCCTGTTTACTTGAAGAGGATTGTGAGGTCAGAGAGGGACTTTCTATCCATTACAAAGCTGTTAAAACATCAACAAATATGTGTTATTAGCCTATTTTAGCTTAATTTATTGTTTAACATACAATAACTGTCGGAGTAAATCACTTGTAAAGGCCAGCAAAACTCCTCTGTATCTCCAAGAACAATGGCTTTAATGGTCACTGAAAAACAGCAGAAATCGTTGCCTATTTTTGGTGTTGGATATTACAGTCCCCAAAGCCCCAGAACTTCTTGAAATCCCCCTTAACCAGCTCTTCTCCCAGGCTTTCACCTCCAGCTCTGAAGCATAAAGATTCTTTAGATTCTCCCAGGGTTGTCAGCCCTGCTCCTTTATAGCCACCTGTGAACCCCAGGGCCTTCCCCTGTCTCTGGGGGTGCTATAATCCTGTGAGCCCTACAATGCCTCCAAATACTCTAACCCTCTTCTCTCCTCTTGCTCCATGCCCAACATCCTCTGTGGGGCCTCTTCCCGACCCCTACAACATCCAGGCTTGAGACTATAGGGACCATTGCAACACCCCCTCCCAACCCTTTCTTGGTCACCTCCTACCTGTTCCCTCAGCTCTTGCCCATCACTGAAACTAGTACCCTTCTCAGAACTAGCCTAGCCCCTCCAGATCCCTCCACCCATTACTATTTACCCTTATAGCCCTCTGATATTTTACAGCCCTCTAGCACTGCCCATGCTCCAGGCAGTCAGGACTTTGGGAGAGGCATTAAACCCCAGAAATGGAAGGTGAACAGCATGGAAAACCCCTTGTGCTTCCCACAGCCACAGCCACTTGCAACTCCTTTTGGTTGAGCGTAACACCTGCCTCAGTGCCCAGGAACTGGGGTAGACATCCCAAAGGCCACATCATCTTGCCTAAAATCAGTGCCTTTCCCTAGTTTCACCCATGATCCCTGCTGCTGTCACTGGGAGAGAGCAGAGGGGACAGGATCTGAAGGGAAGGGAGGCTTAGGAAGCTGAGTAAGGGAATCAGAAGTCAAAGAGTAGCAACGCTTGGGCTGGAAGCCAAACAAGTGGGGAGATTAAAGATAAATGCCTTAGAAAGCATCTCTCATCCTTCTTTTTCTAATCTTAAGAATGTTCCTTCTCCACGTTAGCTGAACAGAAGCAGGTGAGAGATCGAGCAGAGCCAGCTGCTCAGCCTGGCAAACAGGGTAGGATTGAGGACAACAGCACATGGAAAATGACAGCGGGTTTTAGAATCTTCTAACTTCAGTTCATGGGTCCCCAGCCACTATGTTGAAAAGGAACCAAGCAAAGGGTTAGATCTTCCATGGGGAAACTGCTTTCTCAACACAGATTTTGCTCTTCTAGCATTGCTGCCCACGGCTGAACTGCAGCATGTTTTGCATCTGCAACTCCAAAGTGGGCATAAATAAATAAATAAATCTGAGGATCTACTGGACATAGATCAGGCAGAGAAGTGCAGGGGCTCAGGTCTTCATGCACAGACTGTGTGGGAGCAAAGTCTGAGTATAAATGGTGCCCCTAAATGAAAGACTAGGATCTTGGAAAATACACCCCAAAGGAAGTCACCTTAATTCTATCTTTAGCTGATAGCTCTGAGGTGATGGGGCACAACATGCCCTCCAAAAGCCGGAAGCCCTGAAGGGAGGCACACTATATATAACACTGGGAAATGGAGGCACTTCAGTACACAAGGCAGAGTTTCCAGTGGGATGTTCTGGCCAGCACTTGTGGAAATGAAGGTGTATCAGGGGCACCACTGGGATGCGGTAGTATCCAGGGACCCTGTCTTTCTACTAAACAAACCTCTAGGAAGACACCCTGCTGGACTCAAAGGATTTCCAATCTCACATAAGCACCAGACACTAGAGGCTGAAGGGGCTGCTTCCCAGCATTGCCTATGTGGTGCTTTTGGGTTTTTTTGGCATTTTTAAAAGACATGCACACCTCAGCTCCACCTGGCTGCCCTTTGGCCTGCTTAATTACTTGCAGGTGAAATTGGTCTAGAGGAAGGAAACAAAGGAAGAGAGAATAGTTGCCATATCATTTTGCTTTTCAAGATGCCTCTTGGACCTGACACACATAAAAACAGGTCTTTTCTGGCCATCTCTGATTTGAATATCCTAATGAAAGTCCTCAAGTAATGCCAGTAACCAAGCTACCTGCCCTTAAGAGTGGTAAATTTCCACTGGCTGGTGTTGTAGTCAAGTTAAAGTTTCAGGGTCAAACTGGAATGCATAGCAGGGATCAAAACATTCAGGAGCCAGACCTAAACATATAAGGCTCAGTTAAATGCTTACTGAAACCACACTGAATTTTTTCTCCTTGCTTCGTGGCATCTGGATCAACCCACTGTGGGCTCTGTCAATGCTCCTCAACCCTGAATATCTCCCTGCACCGTTATTCAATCACCTAGCTCCCTTTAGCCCTCTGCTAATACATACAGGGTGCATCTACACATATATTTACTCCAGCCTATATTTACTGTGCAGTAAGATACTACAGAGTAAGGGTTTTTGGGTAGGTGTCTAAGTTTACAGGGATTAGGGAGAAGATTTGCTCCCAAGTCCCTGCAGCCCTGCAACAAGCCCCTGCCACCATTGTGGGGGAGCTCCAGGCTCCCCCTGACTATTAGCCCAGGGGCTGGCAGGGAGCACTGGACCAGGAGACAGCTGCAGGGAGTTCCTGGACCTGACTCCCAGATCCGGGGCATGGGGCTTAGATAAGAGCTGGTGGATCGGGGCAGGGGACTGGGACCTACCCCACCCCTGCAGCTCTGTCCAAACCTCCTGCCTACATGTACAGCCCAGAGCTGGCTGAGGACTACCCAAAATAGGACAGTCCCCAGCCACCTCCAGACTGCACATGCTTCCCTCTGCAGCCTGGGGCTGTCTGGGAGCTGTCCCAGTCAAGGGCAGGTTCCAGCCAGCTCCAGGCTGGGTGGGGAAACTGTCCTCATGCATGGAGCTCCCAGCCCCTGCTCCATGATCACAACTGCGATTGTAGAGTGGGGGCTGGGAACAAGTTTCCAGGAACAAGTTCCCAGCCTCCACTCAGTGATCGTGGAACAGGGACTGGAAGCTCCCTGTTGCCAGGGCAGGGAGACATTGCCCAGGATCTAGACTGTTCTTAGCGGTGGCAGATGACAAAACAAGGAGCAACAGTCTCAAGTTGCAGCAAGGGAGGTTTATGTTGGATATTAGGAAAAACTCTCTCACCAAGAGGGCAGTAAAGCACTGAGACAGGTTACCTGGAGAGGTTGTGGAATCTCCATCCTTGGAGGTTTAAGATCCAGCTAGATGAAGCTTTAGCTAGGATGATCTTGTTGGGGATGGTCCTCCTTTAAGCAGTGGGTTGGACTAGATGCCCTCCTGAGGGTCCCAGACCCCAATTTTCTAAGATTCTATGAAACCGGTCTCTCTAGTCAAGAACGTCAGGGTTTTTAAGTCCCAGCAGAAGCATCAGTACACCCAGCCTACTCTTGGCTATGGCCAACATCCAACGCTTCTGAGAAAAGTGGGAGGAGAAAAACAAAAACAAACCCTGACACCTCTGGCAATAGGAAAGGAAAACATTCCTTCCTGGCCCCATATGACAATCAGCAAAGCCCAGAAACATAGGATAACTATACACCCTGGACTATACACTGTAACCTAGGGATGCACAGACAATTCCATGCATCACACACCCTAACTGAAGGGCCAGAGCTCCCTCTTCCATCACCCTATCCCTTTCATAAACTTATCTCAGTTCCTTTTATCTTCTTAGCATCATAGAAAAATAGGGCTGGAAGAAACTTCAGGAGGTCATATTATCCAAGCCCCTGCTCAAGACAAGATTATCCCTGATGAAAGTACCCAAGCAAACATCTGTCTAACTTTCTCTTGAAAATTTCCAGGCATGGAGATTCCACAAATATTCTAGGTAGTCTGTCCCAGTGCTCAACTATGCTCACAGTGGGAAAAAAAAAATCTTCCTAATTCTAAATTTCCTCTGTTGTAGTTTGAGGCTATTGCTCCTAGTATTGTCTCCTACAAACACAGAAAACTGTCTTTTTCCATCTGCTTTATAAAAGCCATTCATTTATTTGAAGACTTGTCAACTCCCCCTCCCCTAGGTTCTCTTCTCCAGACTAAATAACCCTAGCTCTTCTAGCCTTTTTGCAAAATCATGATTCCCAGACCTCTAATCATTTTTGCTGTTCTGTGTTGGACTCTTTCCAGTTTGTCCACATCCTTCTTGAAGTGTGCAGCCCAAGACTGAACACAGTACTCCAGGTGAGGCCTCACCAGTGTGAAATAGAGCAAAAGAATCACTTTTTAACTTGCAAGTGACATTCCTGTTAAATACAACCCAGTATGCTGTTGACTGGTATTTGGTTTTTTGTTTTTTTGGGGGGGGAATTGTTTGGTTGTTTTATTTTTGCAATAGGAACACACTGTTGGCTCTTATTTAGCTTGTGGTCCACTGTAACCTCCAGGTCCTTATCTGCAGTACTGCAGCCTAGCCAATCATTCTGTACGGTGTGCATGCATTTTTTTCATCCAAAATGCACAATTTTGTACTTGCCTTTGGCAAATTTCATTTAATTGATTTCAGACCATTTCTCCAGCTTACCCCAGTCTTTCTGGATCCTACCCTCCATAGTGCCTACAACTCACCTAATTTAATTTCAGCTGCAAATTTGCTAAGCATTCATTCAATCTCAACCTCCAAATCATTAATGAAGGTATCAAACAATATGCTAGGACAGACCCTGAGGAACCTAGCACGATACCTCCTCACTGAAGTCACTGAAGCACTGGTGACTACTCATCAAGCACAATATCCAATTTGTTAGGTATGCACCTTACAGTACTTTCATGTACTCCCAATACAATTAAGTCCTGAACAGAAGTAGTTCATCTGTACTGAATAGGAAAAGCCAAGTCACCAAAAGCCCCATGCTCAGGAAAAGGGGTATTCTAGGAGGAGTAGAAATATAGGCAACCTATTTCTTTTAGGATGTTAATTGACTCAGGCCTTTACTGATACACTTGTAGCAGGCTTACCTTTCAGAGCTGGGGCTGAATCCCAGGCTTGAGATTCTGCTGTTTTGACTGGTGGAGCCCATCCACTAATCAAGAGGCAGCAAGAAGAGTGAAGTTATGTCCCTTTCCTGAGGGGAGGGGGAGAGGAGCTTCCTGGACCTGATTGTAGACTGCAACACTGTCAAGTCTGGAAGACTTCAGGGGTAGAGCCCCGGAGAGTATATAAAGGGCAGTGTGCCCAGCACAAGGAGAGAGAGATGTGGCAAGGAACAAAATGGAGCACAGCTGCCCAGGGGGTGGTTCCTGTTGGCCCTGAAGAGCTCCAGAAGACTGCCTACGGTGGTGGGGTAGTAGCGGTCAGCATCAGCTCCAGCTGCAGTACACGGTGTGCAGGCAGCGCTGCACAGAGCCAGACCTCAGGAGCAAGGGGCTCAGGTCTGCAACCCCTGGCATATGGCCAGGCTGCGGTGCAGGTGCTACTGCATGGAGCTGGATCCTGGGAGTCATGAGAGGCAGCAAGGGTTTGCAACCCCTAGCAAGTGGCCAGGGCCTTGGTGCATAGCAGACTCTGGGAGTCGATAGCAGTGGCTTGGGTCTCTAGTCCCTGGCACAGGGCCAGGGCGCAGGACCAATTTCGCCGCAGGAAGGGTCCCAGGGTGAACCGAGCCCTGGCATCACATGAGGCGGTCTGGGCCTCCAACCCCAGCAAGAGAGCAGTAGCCTCCAGGAGCCCATGGGTCCTTGGGACAGAGATGGAGCCTGAGAGGCTTGGCAGTGAGGAGCAGTTTGGGTGGAAGAGCACTGATCCCCCTTCAACCCTGGAGTCGTGAGTTATCAAGCAAGGGTTTCCCACAGGGCAGGAGACCCCTTTGAAGGGGCGGGGGGTGAGGAACTGCAAAAGGGTCCCCTGAAGGATAAGGGTTCTGGCCATGCCCCAGAGGGCAGGAAGATACTGGGAGCCGGCCCTTTTTCCCCTTTTGGGAACTGGTTCCAGGTTCTCTTCCTTTAGAGGAGATTCTAGTAATCTCAGTGATATTGATACCGTGAAGGGGTATGCACCTTTATATTTTGTATTCAGCGCCTCATATTTTGTCATTAATAACCATTTGTTGTTTATTTGTTATGTATCTGGATGAATATACGTATATATCTTGTTGAACCCCCCGTTCCCCCAGCTGACACCTCCCTCTGATTGCCAGTATTTATCTGGGTGTGTCTAAGTGTGTTTATTGGTTATCTGTTCCAGATTTCTTATTTACCTGTGTGGGTTCAAGGCCCTTCTAAAGGATTGCTCTGAAGTCCATTATAGATGTATAGCAATTTACATGTCTTAACAGAGTGTTGAATATATGTATATAGAGAGAGTTATTAATGTTATTCTTTCTTTTTGTAAGTTGTACTTATATTAATAAATCTCTACGTAGATAAAATTAAGAACTGTCCTGGCCTGGATCTATAGGGACAAAGGGGAACTGTAAGTGGCCTGCAGTTTCACCTACAGCACACCTGTCAGCTAACAATCCCCTTCAATCAGAGGAGGGAGTACTTATCTGAGTACACCTAGGCTACACATGTGCATTTCATACAACTCCAAGCATGTACTTGGTGCTTAATAAATAAAATAAGCCTTTTTACGTAAGAAAGAGAGCTCAAAAATGTTGCTGACATCACATTTGACTCAAAAGTTGGACTTAGTAAAGTTAAAGATTCTTTACAAAGATTGTTTCTTCTTCTCTACTGTTGTTATCATAGAGCCCCAAGTAATGGCCCAGGACTGCTCTGGTAGCTTCTGTTGTGATACAAAAAGCAAAGATCCATACAAGTAGCAGATAAAGTTCTGTTCCGTGCCGGCTGTGTGGTGGGTTACGTTTTCCAGGCTGCTAATGGGAGCAGCTGACATGTTTTGAGGCCCAGGGAAGCAGTGCATTATAAAGATACCCAGGGCACCTCTGTGATGTTATAGGACTGCACTGAGGAGAGCCACAGCAAAACACCAGATGCACATTAATATGCGCTGAGACAGCTGTAATGCATCTGGCCTGAGAGTAGAGGGGTAGACATACCTCTACTCTCACTGAGACAATAAAGCACCCTGGCCTGTGCCCAGCATGACTAAGGCCTTGGGGATCTGGCACACAGAGTACAGATGGGTCATGCTTTAGTACTACAGGGCAGAAGTAAGGGCCTTTGCTCAAGGATCTTTCTTTCTTTCATTCTAAAGACATTTGAACTGAAAGGAAAGATTTGCACATTGTATGAAAAACAGAAAGCTCAGACAAAGAGCAGCACTCCAAAGACTTTTTTTAAAGCTCCAAATAAAAATAAACAAACAGTTCTTGGCAGTATTTGGAATAGAAGCTAGTGAATAATTCACAATGAATAATTGATTTGTTGAATTTAGTCTGGTTTCTTCCTACTTGAGAAATAGGCACGACCAGATGGTGATTTCTTTAAATGTATTTGTTTTTCTAATTTATTTGAAGGATTTCCCTTCCCCCAATTTTCCTTCCCCCATCCCCCTATTGCTAAAGTTGGACATTCCAACAGGTTGACTGCTGGTCAGATTAACTGATTCGGTTCCATGACCAGAAAGGAAGCAAGAATGATTAGGGGCAAGGAAAAGCTAATCTATGCAGAGAGAATGAAAAGACAGTAACTGCTTGTCTTAGAAAGGAGAATAAGAAGAAAGGGGAGAGGACAGAAGTCTATGAAATAACAAATGATACAGACACAGTAGATCAGGAACTGCACATAATTAGACAAGGGGAACGTCTTGCCATGGGATGCCGGTAAGGCAAGGGCTTAGAAAAATTCAAAGAGGGCTTGGGCATTTATAGACTATCCAGAGCTATAATCATTGATGCTAATGAGAAGGGATATAGCCACATGCTTCAAGGCCTAATCCAATCACTGGCTATTAAGGATCAGTAGGAGACCTCCTTGGGGCAGATTAATCCACAGATGCTAACTGTGGGGTATCTTGTACCTTCTTCTGAAGCAGCCATTGTGACCACTGGGAGCAAGAAGATACAGGAATAAGGGACTCTGCCCAAGGGCTAAATCTGTCTGGTGATTCCTATGTTCCTGTGATGAGCTGAGGGTATCAGTCCTTCAAGCTGAATGCTTACAGTTGAATAGCCAAGTTCCAGTGCCAAGAAAACCCACCATCCAGCCTTTAAAAAATCATTTTCTTGCAAATGTTTTTGCCATTAAGATGAGATCACACAAATATTTTCCAAGACAGTGAGAGAAAGCTAAATGTGCCATTAAGTGCTGCCTAGGCAAATTCATTGATAAATTTTAACCAATATTCACAGAAATTCTGTTTGCCGGCAAACAGTCCAGGGGGAACATTATTGCGTACTGTGACTAATCCCATTGACATCAATAAGAGCAAGCAGTCCCACTGACTTCAGTAGCAATGCCTTCCTGAGCATAAAAAATACTCCCATAAATGTTTATAAGCTCAGGCCCCCAGCAGGTGTCCCAAACCTGGCAGCATGATGCTATTGCCCAAGGACCCAGAAGTGAAATTGACTAGAACCTGAAAAGGAAGAAATGGGAAACTGATGAGCTTATAGTAACTGCAAGAAAAGCAAACAATAACCAGCCAGCATAAAAGGAAAGTAAATTAGATTGCTAAAAAAGTATCCATGCTTTTGTATCGAAAAGATCTGATCCTGTCCTAGCAGAAGTTAATGGGAGTTTTGCAACTGACTTAAATGAGGCTCTGAGGCATCCACAGGACAAAAACCCTCTATGATAAAGGAGATACTGGTATCTCCCAATCACACTATGTTTTGACTGAAGTCTGCAAAAGGGAAGGTGGGTTAAACTAGATTCATTATCTAAGCCACCTTTCCAATTGCTTGCATCTGCTTTCAGTTGCAAAGGTCTCAGGATCAGTCTAAACAAACCATTGCTGTCTTTCTCCTCTCTTCTCCTGTTCATTCATAAATTCCCACTAATGGTCACCAGTGGGAACTGCATTTGCTCAATTCTGCTCTGTTCCATTTGAATAGGACACAGCACCGAAAAAGATGCAGGGTTTCCACTCCTTCCCCAACAGATACTTTTTCACTCTGACTTCTCCTTTACATGCACTGAGTGGTCTAGTGACTGCTCAGTGCATGGTTAGAATGGGCTGTTTGGAAAGAAGATTATACAGACTGCACTAACCTATTCCACCAAAATGCAGCTCTAAATCAGCCTGCAGTAGTCCCAGGCCTAGTTCAAGTGATATTGCCAGGTTCTTCCATCAGCAAAAGACAGAGTACAAGCAGTGACCTCCAGGCAATTGAAGAAAACCTGCAAAACCAATGAAAACTGATATAGTTCACTGTCATGGGATCACCAGGGAGCCTGGGGAGGTATGGAAGCTATCTAGCGGAGCAGAGCAAGGCAGGAGGACTAGGGACAGACATTACACAAAAACTGGTTTAAGTGATAAGAAACTGGTTTAATCCTGTAACAGAACAGATGTTCAGTGCACATAAGCCAGTTTGAAAATGGCCAAAATCGGTTTGAGATAAACCTGGTTGATTGTAGTGATTTGGCTCAAACCGGTTTGTGCAATGTCTGCCCCAGACTCTTTGCTGGTTTAAGATGAATCAGAGTCTCACAGCATCCCAGCATGCTCTCTAGCTAGGCGAGGCTCTCTGCTCCACAGCAGGGCTGGCCCATCCCCTCTGCTCCCTGGCTGCAGCTCCAAAGTCTCTGCAGGCATCTGCCTGGCTTCTGTTCCCCCCTTCCCCTCCCCTCTCCTCCCCACTCTGTGCTAAGCAGGCATTCCCCCTCCCTCACAGACACCTCAGCATTAGCTAGGAGACCACATGCTGGCTACAGTCTGTGCTGTGGAAGATGACAGTGGCAGACAGGCTTTTTGGAGCTAATTAGCAGGTAGCTTAATGTCCTTCCTTGGAAAAGCTATTTAAGAGCTGTTTGCTCCCGGGCTACTCCTCAGCACTCCCTGCTAAGCAGGAATTCCCCCCTTCCCTCTGCCTTGCTGAGGAAATATCTGTGTATTAGCTAGCAGACTACATGCTGTGTCCCTGATGAATCAACAGGTAGAATCAACAGTCTTAATGGGGTGATAAACACTGAGATAAGGGTGATAAACGGGGTTATCAGCCCCCCAACTCTGGTTTGCTTGCCTGCCAGTTTGGTGCAGACAGTAGACAGAAGCAGGGAGGGAGAGTGAAAAACTCTGTTTCATCAACAGATGCATGCTCTGCACACACCCCTTGCCTCAGAATGCCAGCCCAGGGCTGCAGGCTAGCAACACTCCTGCCCCTTGAGCAGCCTGGAGACTGTAGGCAGGGTGAGGGTTCACACCCCTCCCTAATCAGAGCCGTGCTGGAGCCCAGCCACACCCCCTCAGCTCAGCTCTGCAGGGGCAGGGAGGGCTGCTTTAGCCCTCCCTGCCTACTAAATTTAATATGCAGTAGCAAAAACGCATTAATTAATGTGTAGATACCCCCAGTTAGTAGAGATTTACTTCTTGCTGTTTTATGTGACACAAGCTCTAACTTGAGTAGCAGCTCACTGTAAGATCCTGGTGACTTGAAAATAGGTAGGCATGGTCAAAAGGCTTCTCTGACAACTGCTTGGGAGGAAGAAGGTTATGGTACTGCACAGAGCTCATACTTAAACCTTTCCCTGCCATAGATTAGGGTTCAAATACACCTTTGGCTCATAAAACAAGTGAGTCATGTGGTTCTGTAAAATTTGCTGATGACTACTGTTATGTACAAAACCACCATGCTCATTTATACCATTGTACACTTCGGTTATTATAGACAACAACAGCCTGACCCTGAGGTGCACTGTTACAGTTGGGGAGAAAGACACATCTGGAGTAGCAGGGGGTACTAGAGGGCAGAAGTGAAGGACACTGTGCTATATGCGGAGTCCAGGGCTACAACAGCAGGAGGTGGGGGGTGGGCTGCCAGGTAGAACAGACTTATCAGCAGAGCTGTGTAGGCACTGGAGATGTGAGAGACTGGGAAAAGAGATTATGCTGATTTCAACCCCTAGCAGGTCAAGGAGGCAATGGCTTTCAGGTCCCTTGTTTTCTTATCTCCTCCAAGCTGGCACCAATTTTCTAAGCTGGCAGTTTTCAGTCACTCAAGCTCCCACTGCAGCTTTTTCTGTATTGTCAGTTCTGAAACAAGCCCCAAGTGTACTCTGTATCCACCCCCCTCCCACCCCACATACACACACATACACATATATATACAATACAGTCCAGGCTGCTTTGGTAGGAGCCCAGACATGCTGTTCAGAAAGCCCTTCAAATTGACCCACACTCACAAGCAGCCCTGTTGTCTGGGGACCCTGTAGGCTAGCTCATACACTTGCTCTCACCCTCTGCTGCCTTTTATTCCCCTCACCCCAACTGGATTGCATTGCAGGCCTGGAACAAACCTGACAAGGTCACACTGTTTGATTCTGATGTCAGTTTCAATTACGGGACAGCTTTTATAACCAAATCAAAACACAAAAGGCTAAAAAAGACAGACAGCAAGGAGACGACACTGGATCCAGCTGCAGGCTGGGAAATGACATTTGTTTATTGATCCACTCTCCCCTCCCCCATTATATTTTTGTCATCTTCCCCTCCCCGCCCCTTATGTCCTGTAAATTAAATAGCCAATTTATGGGTGAAAAGGCTTATATATGTTTTCTCTCTAAGGATGGGCATATGCTGATACCTGTAAGACATGGCCCCTAAGAATGAGATTCAAGCCTGAACTCAAGGTTTAGCACAGTCTGCCAGTGCCATGGAGGACCCCTGCAGACCTCTCTCACATATAAAGTGAGTCTTCAGCTGAAAAACACTTGGCCAGTTTTAGTTTTGTCACGGTGAGATTTTCGTCCAAGCCTGTTACATAAGGATGGGAAGGGAGAGGTGGGGAACGATGTCCAATTAAATTCCAAAGTTGATAAAAGCAAATGTAATTCATAATCAGCCTGTGCAACTCCTTACCACAAGAACTTAGAAAGCTCAGGAACTTTACAAGCTCAGGCCCCCAGCGTGTGTCCCAAGCTGGAGAGGCGCTGGGTATTTAAATGGCAATCAAGTCTATCCAGTGTTATCAGCATAAACGACAGCTAAAATGTTATAAGGGATGCAAACGGTTTTGCTGCAGGGCTTAGGCTGGTCTCCTGCTAGCAGAGATTAGGAGACCTAATACAAGAGAGCAGGTTAGCTCTTCTCTGGTTATGGTGCATTCTTACATCTTCCTCTGAAGCATCTGGTGCTAACCATTAGCACAGAGGCACTACTGGACAAGATGAACTCTAATCCAATCTGGCGTTTCTGATCTTCTTAACCTACTGGGTTCCAGACACAGTACAAATGACCTGAAGCAGCTGAGAGAAGCAGTTTCCAGCTGAACCAGAACAAGGAGGATCCAAAAGGTGATGGCATAGTTGGTAGTCATGAGATTCTGGGAGACTCTAGAATAGAGAGGGCTCCACTATGAAGCCAGGGTAAAGATTCAGTTCATTCTGTGAGCAGGGCCAGGAATAACTTCCCAAAAGTTTGAAGTTAGCATTTTGTTTGAAAATAGTGGGGCTATTTTTCTCGGCCTTTCTTCTTTGACCTGCACCCAAACTCTGACCTCACTGGAAGCTGATGCTTTCCGTGTCTGCAGTCTCCATGATGGAAACATCTATATGACATTTCGATCATTTCGATCTGCGCTGATCAGTTCTGGATCACTGGGTTAGCAGAGCTCCTAAGGGAAAATGCAATCATTCTTCATGCTAACACTCTAATGTTAGAAGAGTATTCATAAATGAGACACTCAGGGAGGAAACAGCCTAACTGAGCAATACATTTTCAAGTCCAAACAATGGGCTAAGCGCAGCCCAGGGGAAAGCAAACATAACTCAACTGAAGTCCGTGGAGTTTGACCAGGAATACATTTGGCTCAAGTATTTTCAGGTATTCAGAATTCAAGCATCATTCTCCCAATCTCTTCTCCCTTTATCCATCCATATCTATGCAAAATCTCATTTCTTCAGTCTAGCTATCCATAATGTGTTTCTTTCACACACATGCACACCAAGAGTTTGGCTTTTGTCAAGCATTTTATTTCCTCCTGTCCCATGAGGGGAAGAAAGGGCAGCGGATTATTGTTGCCTTTTCCCTCCAATGACTGGGAGGTCCTAAGATATTTACACAATGCCCCCATAAAACAAACCTGGATGGATAAATCCAATGCCCATCCCCCAACCCATACCACCTCACATGTGGCTGCCCTTTTAGGATCCTCATGAGAATGTTAGTAATGGAATGACTCATTAGAATACTGATACTATTACTCTACCTCTATACATAACACCCCTTCTTGGAGTAATAATTATGTATTTATATTGCAATAGTCCCAATGGCACTAGTTAATATGAACACACATACATAAAAAACAGATTGATCAAAATAAAATCTTTGCCTGAAAAGGACACCACATTGGACTAAGTAGACTGAGAGTGGCAGAAGAGAGAGAGAGAGAGAGGAAAAGGACTAATATACCACATTTTCTTCCACATGTACCTTTCCCCAAAAAATCACTCTCCCCCCACAAATAATAATTGGGGTGCATATCTTAAGCAGGGAAACTGATTTTCTGTCTGGAACAGAAGCAACCCACTTTGATTTCTGATCCACTGGGCAGCAGCAGTAGCATTTCTATTCAAGCAGAGAGAGTCAATTGACTTAATGATTCATTGTTCTTCACACTAGAGGTGTTAATACTGGTTTTTCCTTTTTATTGGTCTTGATGTTCTACTAATCAAGATAACCTTTCTTTGGGCAATTTTGTTGTCTGTTGACTGTTACTAATCTTTCCATTGGAGCCTTTTTTTAGCTCTTTTCAAAATTATTAGATCCACCCATGGAAATCAGCCTTCAGCATCAGCTAGGCTTTCAGCTTTTGGTGGATCAGGAAATGGTAGGTGAGTCAGCTGAAGATTAGATTCTGTCCCTGTTCAATGCAGCTGTAACTCTGGAAAAAAATATTTTTACTTCATTCTGACTTCCTGAAATCAAGGCTAATGTCTTGTTTAGCAGCACCTGGTATGGGAACTAATGTGGTACCAACTGCCTAGCCAGGCTGCAGTGTTCTTCACTTGGAAAGGATGAGAGAGGAATTGTGAGGAGAGGCACGAAGAATGATGATGTAGGGGCTTTTTCAGAGAACAAGTAGTTGACTATTTTTTAAAAAGCTCCCCCACCACACACACACTCTCTCTCTCTCTCTCTGTCTCTCTCTGTCTCTCTCTCTCTCTCTCTCTCATGCTGCGTTCTTGCTCGAATGGCTGGTTGTAATACAGCCTCATTTTGGTGGTATAACCATTCAATGGGTAGTTGGTAGGTGCATGTACACACACAGGTGCTGTAACAATGAATGCCTGGTTGTTACTTGCACACCAGCATCTCCTCACTCAACTGCCAGATCATCATTTTGTTCCTATCTATACTAATACCATTTAATCCTCCTGTGCTGTTAAATTCTTCATTTAGGAACAGTGTCAATGGACTGAATAAAACACCCAGGTTCTTGGTTGTCCCTTTAAACAAACCTGACCTTTTGTTCAATTAAAATACTCTGTAAAATGTCCCGAGAGACCATGATATATACAGTGGACCAATTCACCTGACACTGGAAAGTTCAGTTGAAGCCAGTAGCCTGATGAGGCAACTTTTGAGGAGCTGCATGAACCCCAGGACTCGAGCTGAAAGGACTGTCCATTCTCCAGGCTTGCTAAGCCACAACACAAGAGCCAGGTGTGAGGGGCTCTGCCATGTGGATGTTCAGTCACTGACACGAGGGCAAGATTCACCTCTGGTGGTTGTACATTTTAATGGTTTGAGAAGAAGGCAAGGGGCCATTAATTTCTGGATTTGAATCCCCACAGTTACCGCAGACTTGCCACGGTATATAGACCAGTGGAAATCTCTTTGTGACTCAGTTTCCAAACTGTAAAAAAAAAGGGTAAATGATACTTTCTTACCTCTGTGCAAAGGGAAAGGGGTGGAGTTGTGCAGATTACTTATTGATTGCACAACAGACTGACAATGTAAATTAAGATCACTGAACATCCAGGAGACAGTAATGACTTTTCATTGTGAGCGATTTCTCACATACCCAATCTGAACCAGCAACTGGCTATGGAACACACACATACAACCCCACTCCTGTCGCACTTGACCACTTTGTGAAATGTAAGGAGAGCAACCCTGTCACCTCCAGATGGGGCAAATGAGGTACAAGAGGACTAACAACATGTCTACCATGTTGGAACAACTGCTCATTAGGGGTGTGCAAAGCAGGCCTTATTCAATTCGGATTTGGCCCGAATCAGGGATAGTGATTCAATTAGTTGGTTCGGATCACTGTCGCTGATTCGATTCTGCTGAATCCAAATCTGAAGATTCAATGCTGATTTGGAGAATCAGTGATTCGGATGTAGACACAGCTTTAAATGTTTTTTCTGCTTACCTTGAGGTAGCAGGTGTGGGTCGTGATTGCTGCA
>NW_017729034.1:7157739-7170189 GCF_001723915.1 Gavialis gangeticus
AGGGGGGGGGGGGGGGGGTGAAAGACACACTCCATGTGCTCAGCAGCACACCCAGAAATGGACCAGCCAGCGAGTGCGCTGGGAGGGTCCCCCCACCCCACCCCACTCAGCTTGGCAATTGGCTGCAGGGGGACCCCAAGTGCCCTGCCCAATCCCAGGAGACACCAGTCACTGAGCCAAGGGGTGCCCACCTTCCCACCCCCCATGTGCTCCCCGGTAGACCTGGAAGTGGACTGCAAGTGTTTCTGGTCCACTTCCGCGTCTGCTGCTGAGTGCACTGGGGAGCCCCCGCACTTCTGTGGGACACTCCATATGCCCCAGCATCGCAGCACTCACAAGCCGCCTGGTACCTAGAGGTATGTAGAAAAAACATATAAAGCTGTCTATGTCCGAATCTCCAAATTTTTATGAATCTCTCCGAATGGATTCAGAGAGATTAAGGGGTCCTCTGATTCAATTTGGATTTAGAGATTCAGCAACTGAATCAAGCCAAATCTCAGCTAAATTTAATCAGGAACTGAAGCTTTGCACAGCCCTACTACTCATTGCTTTTATTGATGCTACAATACCTAGTTTGCTTGAGGTTGTAGAAAAGTGACACTTCAAAGCTCCAAAGTTACCCAGGATGACAAGGAGAACATGTTGACAAAGAGTCTTTCCAAGCAATATATTCTCACCTGAAAATGGCTCTACAACTGATTCCTGGCCATTTAAAAAAAGAGGAGGAGGACCGCTATGAATATGAACTGATACTTTTACCATATTGGCCTAGGTATGAAATCCCCCCTGCCCAGAACACTGAATCTCACTGAACCACAAAATAATACTGAGGTCCTGTATTGAAGAAAAAGAACGGCCTAGAGCAGCGGTGTCAAAGGTAGAGTCCATGGAGCTGTCTCATCCAGCCCACAGGGTTGCCCTTGGGGCCAGAAATTTGGTGGCTGGATTAGTGACAGCAGTGTTAATTGCTGCCTGATAGCTGAAACTCAACAGGGCTGTAATATCCCCAAGTAGGTTGTCATATTTGAGTATATTATTCAGTGATATATTATTATCTAATGCGGTTCTTTCCCTTTCTCTTGGGAACATCTGTGACCCCTGCCATAAAACCTCACAACAAAACTGCAAGATGAACTATCCCATTTAATGCCAAACTACATACTCCCCAGCTTTTCTTGGCCAAAAAGCAATGTCAGTAAGAAATAACCGAGACTATGACCTGCACTACAAGACAAATGGCAAATCTATTGAGGGACTGCTGTAGGTCACCTGCCAGGCAGAGCAAACATCTCTGGAGAAAGAAGATGACTGAGTGGCAGAAATGCAGCCATGATACCTTTCTTTCAGATTCCCAGCCCTAAAAGAATACAGGATGTGCATCTGAAGAGGTCATGCCTGGCAAACCCTTTACTAAAGAAAGTGCTGATGCTTGGAAAAGTAGCAATAATCCCCCCTCCCTCCCTCCCTCCCTCCCTCCCCATGCACATGCACATGCACATGCACATGCACATGCACATGCACATGCACACATACAGAACCCACTGTTTTTAAAGCAACAGGGAGAGGGCTAAAAAAGATAAGAGTTTCCGAGTGAGTCAGGGAAAATGAAGAAATTGATGTTTCCTATGGGGAATTCTTAGCAATGGTCTCTGGTATACCAACCCCTATTTTGCATATCCAGGGAGACAATTTCAGAAGATAGCCTTAAGATGATTTATTGTATTTACTTGAATACAAGACAAGCCTGATTATGATCCCCCTCCCCCCCCACCAATAATTAGATTTTATATAAGGAAAATTTATAAATTTGTTATAATTTTCCACGTATAGATTTTAATTATTGGAGATTTGCCTTGAGTTTGTCCCCTTCCCACTGCTACAGCCAGGAAAATAAATTGGGCGGGGGGGTCAGGTAGCCCCTTTGCTTTCTGCTTCCCCCACCTTTTCCCCCTGGCAGTGCCTTCCTCCTCTCCTATTAGGTCTTGTTCTCCCTGGGCACAAAGAAGTGAGAAGCAAATTTAAAAACAATAGCCTTGAAATTAAACATGGCTGTAGCAATTTGCATACAGTACCCATATGCTTAGTTCATTCAGAATTGATGAATGTTACATTTTTGGAAACTGCTGCAACTTTTAGCACAGGTACTCTATAAACACAGTTTTGAGCAGTTTTCATGATATTTGCCATACATTTAAAGCTGGTGAAAAAACAGGAATCATTGGAAATGGGAAAGAAAGCCACAGCTCAGCTATAGGAATGAAGAGGATGTAAAAATGTATGCAATGTAGTGGCTTACCATGACTTGACAAAAACTGGCAGTGAGAGGTGACAACACTTAATGAACATTACCATATGTCTTATTTAGATAGCCTGTACTACCTTATCCTTGTGGTAGATTCTTGGTCTCTTATAAGCTAGGATCAAACATTTTTGCTGCATTGGTCTGTTGCCCAGGCCAAGATCACTTTAGAATGGCATTGTGTAGTTAGTGGATGCAGACCTGTCCAATGCACTGTGGACAGGACACCTTATGAGAGTCTGTTATAGCCTCCCAATAGGAGGATCTCAGCTACATGTATGCTTTATTGCAAATGGGGGATTCCTCCCCAGCTTTCTCCTTTGGCCAGTTGGCTAAGGGCAAGCAAGACTCAGGGGCATCCAAACCTCAAGATCTCATAGCTTGGGCCTGCATGTAGGATGCCTGCTAATGGAGTTAGGTGCATCTGAAGCCCCAGCCTGAAGAGTCTGGGATGGAGGATACTTGCTGGTGGTCTTGAACAACTGAGTTCTGCTCAATTTATAGGATTTGGAACTGATTTGGCTAATTCGACCTGGAACACAAAATTGAAAAAAAAAATTGTGGTAGATTCCCATCAGCATGTTTGTCCAACATGGGCCATGTGTTTTACGGTCATGCTCAGTGTTGGCTGCATTTAATCAATGTCATAGTTGGTTCCCATTGCTGAATATGTGGTGCTTTTGGCAGCAGTTTAATGACAGACAATTATTTAGTGAGGTTTCCTTGTATTTCTCCATGCTAGCTGGAAGAAGAAATCTCGTCTTGTATTTGAGTAAACATGATAGGTTAGACTCCTTTGCCCGATCTCTTTTCTCCCACTCAACCCAGACAAATCTCACTGGGTTTATATTATCCAGAGAGCCCAAAGACAAGTGTCTCAGTAATTAGACAGGTACCTAAGCTACACCCTTTCAAGCAACACTTCTGAATTTGATCCAAGAAGTCCAGTTCAAAGATGCAAGGCTCACGACCTGTCACACAGCAGCATGTCAACTTCAAGTTGCTTACCTGAACTTCCAAACCTTTTGAGATTTGTCTACGACTAGTAATAACAGGCCTATCACATCACCTTGACAAACACAGGCAGGCTTCTGAGTTCTTCTATCCCTGCAACAAAAGGACCTTCTTTTTTTTAAATTAAAGTTTCTCTCAACTTATTATCCTCTGCTGTTTCCTTTGGTTGGGAGTAGCCCTATACCAGACCATAAAAATAATAAAAGAAAGTGTTCTCTGTACCCACACAAGAGGTCCAAACTATCAGAGCTGAATTCACAAGGAGAAGAAAAACATAAAAAAGGGAAGAGAAAAACCCTGCTTCATCCTCAGAGGGGGTCATGATTGTAACAGGAAGAAAGAAATGTGGTTTTTGACTCCACGCATAATATCTCATCTTCCTATTCAAGGACCCCAAAGCCCTTTCTAAGCACCAATTAAACTTCCTATGAAGGAGTCAATAGTAGCATCTCCCTTTGGCAAATATGGCATGCAGAGGTAGCACAATCTGCACATGGCCATGTAGCCAACCTGCAGCTCTGACAAGGACAGAGCCCAGGTGCCCTGACCTCCCCCGACCCCCCCGGAGGTGGGATGGCAAGACCATTCTTCCTCCCTTTAGAGGGAAACAATAAGTTATTGTCACCAAAAGGCACTATAGTGTAAGATGTTGTCCTGGGTGAAATGAGCTTGGTGGGTTGTAGTCCAGAGATCATTTCGCCAGACCCAGGTGAAAAGGTTCCATTATAATTGGCACAAACTTTCCCCATTGTCGGCAGTCTCAGCACAGAGGCCAAGGATTCAATGGGACAGGGAAAGCAAATTTTCCTCTTGCTCCTTCAGCAGGGTCCTTCCAGGACAGGACCAACAGGCACTGACAGCAGGAGGTGTTCACGAGTTTGCCTGGTTGCTGCCTCTGTCAATTCTGCCCCATAGATAAAGAATTAGGCAAAATCCTACTTCACTTTGTGCACCCAAATGGCAATTCTCTGTTCACGTAACAGCCATTTTTGGCACTTGCACTCAGTTCACAATCCTACTCCCTGTGCACTGTGCATGCTTAAGCATCCATGTAGCTACTGAGCATGTGCAGTAGGCTACGTGCTGACTAGGCAAGTACACAGCTACCTTTGTGCATGCACTGGAAAAGCTCAGGTCATTCCATACTACCCAGCTGAAAAAACTATAACTAGCCAGTGTTGGATGCCAGAGAAAGAGGAGGAGGTGCCCTCTCATGTTTTAGTTCCAATAGCTGGGTGAGGAGGGGAGACTTGGTTTTTCTGCTTCCTGGGTGAATGTCCTAACCACTCAGCTACGGGGCTAAAACATGGAAGGGGTGCCCTCCTCATCCTCCTGGTGTTTGTCAAGCCACAATTATAGGATATATATATCCACTTGGCCAGAACTCAGTAGCCATATGTATACTTGCACTTCCATACACTGCTTGGGGGAGTATGATTGCACACTGTGTGTAAGTACCAGAAATGGTCCTGATGTAGTGAGCAAACTGATATTTGGCTGCCTGCAGTGAAACAGGATTCTGCCCTTCACCTCCAAAACTGTTGGTCTGGCCTCTTTCAACAGCACAACGTTAAGAGGAGGAGAAAATTATGCACACTAAATGCTATGGAGCAGTGGACATGGCATCCAGGCATAAAACATTTGTTCTGCCACTGGAGAAGCTGTAAATCTGACTTCTCCTCTCGCTTTTTTTTAGAACAAAAGTCCTTAAATGCTTCAATATTTTATACACACTCCATATACCGCAGCCTTGAGGAAGACACTGCAGCGTGATGAGCTTCGGTGGCTCTATCCTGCTGCAGGAATGGAGGAATAGGAATTTTAACATTGACATAATAGTCAGATAGTTGTGGGTTTGCCTTGGTATGTATACAAGTGCCAGTGTGGGTGCCTACACATATGCGTGCATGCCAGTGGGTTTATCAAGTGTGTATAGGTGTACCTGTTGTGTGCTTTTTGGATGGAAGTGTGCTCTGCATGGATGTGTGCTCTTCCATGTCCAGAGTATGTGGGTGTTCTGTACCTATAAATTCTACCTGGTTATTTTACACATAGGCGGGGTTATTCACACAGTGCCAAAAACATAATAGCACAAAACTGCAGAAGGCTGCCTGAATAGCAGACCCTGGTAGATGTCCGACTTGGCCTCCAGCAGCCATTCTGATGCAGTGGGGTGGAGAGGAAGCTCTTATGCCAAAGTCCCAGTGCTTTAGCAGGCATAATCTGCAATTAATCCTTTCAGGTAATTTATCACGTCCATATGAGTGGCGGGTCTGAATCCATCCTGCCATAGCTCCCTGTTAGTAGCAGAAAGGACAGGGCTGCTGTTTAAGGATTTTGAGGAAAGCTGATCCTGGCTGCACCTACCCCTGGTGCTTGCACATGAGGGGAATTTGCAACCTAGGCACACCCTTAGAGGTGGATCTGAAGGCTGGAACTGAAGTACTGCACTTCTGGAGCTTAAAAGCCCTATGGCAAGATAGCTGCCTTTTCTAACTCCCTCCAGGACCTCAATGTTGCTGAGAAGACTTTACCTTATGGGTAGAAATTTAAGATTCTGGGGCTTCATTCAATGCAGAGAGAGGATGAAGATGGTAGCAGGGCACGGTGAGGGATTTCACATGACTGCATGCCTGGCTGAAGGGGTATAGAAGGTGTAGGTGGAATAGTTGTGGTCTACAGTGAACGCCTCCTCCCCCTAACATGATCTTACTCATTGCGGGGGGTTCATTACTACTGAGTGAGGCTGACCCACATGGGGAGGTGAGGAAGTTGTCTCTTGAAGGTCTCTGGAAGCTCTGATTGGAGAAAGGTCTCACTTCTCCCAGGAGACAATGGAGGGGTAGACCCTTTAAAAGTGATGTTCCTCCAGATGATATAGACCAGGCAGAGTCAAGCCTAATTCACTGACCTCTGGAAGGAGAAGCAGCCTGGCAGAGCAGAGACCGTGACCATCTAGCACTTCCTAGGACCAGCCCAAAATGAGTGCTCCCACTGGCTCCATGCTTCGCCTGAGGACTCCAGCAGCCATGCACACAGGGAGCTTCTGGGGTGAGCTTCTCAGCTCTGTCCCCTGAGGGCTGCACCAGCTTAAAGGAAAAGACTCAGAAGCAGATTTTCTGAGAGGGCAAGCATCTGCAGCTCCTGCTGACTTCAGTGGAAGGAGGGGCTCCTGCACACTGCTGAAACCCCAGCCCTGAGACACCAGCGCCAGTGAAAAATGAGTAGAGTTCAGGCACCAACAAAAGCCCTAGCTCTGGATGGCACAAAGGCTCCCATGGAATTCCCACTTCTAACACGCCCCGGCAACAAGAGTCGTTCACCTTTTTCCCGCTGCCAACCAGCAGCATGGGATACCCAGCCTGCAGCACTGGCTCTGGAGGCACTGCCCTGAACAGGTCTGCTGTTCATGCCCAGCAGAGGCTGCTGACTTCCACATTTCAGCATCCGTGCTCTCCCCTCCCTTTGCCTCATTCCAGTTGCTCAATGAGGCTGGCATTTAAGAAACACTTATTCCAATCCATTTCTACCCTTGTATAGCAATTGGGTGTCATTTAGTTTGATTTAACCAATTTAGTCCTGTGAATTAATTGGTTAATAAGCCATCTGTATGCATCAGGTGACACGGCTGCATTTGAGCACATAGACACACACACACTCTTGTCCTTGTTTAATAACAGGCTTTGGGGAGGAAGAGATATGGGGGGGAATGAAGGTTAAGTTCCCTCCCAAAAGAGCTGTTAACAAAGTGGCCTCTCCATCGCTGCACTGGCCTTGACCTCTGAGCAGAGCAGAGCAAAGGGCTGGAGGCGGTCATTCAGGAATCCTCTGCTCCATTGCTAGAGAGTAACAGAGTTATAGAATTGTGACAGTAACCTCCAGAAATACCCCAACCTGTTTTTTATTGAAGAAGGGGGAATACGGGGTCTGATTCTGGTTTATCAGAGCACCAGTCGACGTCCTTGTCTAGCTGTGGGCTGGAATGTCCTGCCTCAGACCTGCCTGTAGCTGGCACTTGTCCCTGCAGTTGCATGGGGAGAGCACCGCAACTGAAGCCCCTTGTTGCCGAATGCCATTGAAGCCCCATGTCTGCAGGCCAGATTCCATGGCTCTGTGAGCTGGATCCAGTCCACAGCCCATAGGTTGCCAACCTCTGTGTTAAAGTGCATGTGAAATACAGATCCATATTCCAAACCCACAGACATCTGGTGGATGAGTGAGAGCCCAAGATTCTGAATTTGTTCAGCCTCTGCAGTTATTGTCAAAATCCTTCATTTATTTGGATTCTGATGTATATACCAGGCCCCCCTCCTTCCTCAAAAACCTACCCCTTTCTCAGACACCAGACTACTTATATGCAAAACCCCAAGCCTACAAGGCAATTGAAACAACAAAGTATCTCACAAGCAAATCTGGAAACGTTACCCAATCCACACAACAGCAAACATCAACCTGATCACAGAAGAGAAAAAACCTTACCTGCTTCTCTCTGAATGCCCATACATCACAACCAGCCCAGAAGTCCAAGCAAACAGATCCAGAAAAGGTCACTGCATGTAGGTAATTTCAGACCAAGTGGGGACTGAATTTCTAAGCAGAAGTGGCCCTTGTGTTAAATGTCTCACTAGCAGCTCTCACCCTTCAGTACCTAGGGTATGCAGCGCAAACATCTTGGCTGACTGCAACCACACAGTTATGACATGGGGAGGGGCAGCACTGAGCCCAGAAGCCCCCCACATAATTTAAGACTGATCCATAGTCTGGAGTTAGTCCAGATCTGGCATATTAGATGACAGAGAAAGTAGCAGGCACCTGAGGCAGGTCAGGGAGTTCTGGGTCAGCGTGCCCCTGGCAACAAATGCAATTCATGGCTCACTGCATTCTGATTTCCAAACAAGATGCAGCTTTAAGCATAATATTATGTAAGGACCAGGGTGCAAACCTAGCAGGACAGGTAGCCCAGTCTGCAACCACTTGGGAAATGGGGCATACACAGCAATCCTGACTGTGTCATCCTTTGGCTCCCTCTAGAGCTGCTTGCCCTCCTAGGATTTATCAGTTTCCTGCTGCCCTCAGTCCCCCCTCACAAAATTAGGCCCTATATTTAGTGAGGCACCCAGTTATCTGGACCAGAAGTCATTGTAACACAGGTTTGGGAGGAGAGTGGAGGATATAGCTGCAAGGAAAAGGATTATCTCCCGTCCACATACCCCTCAGCACCCCTGCCAGAAAATGAAATTACAGGAGAGTTCACCTAAATAGATCCATTAGAGCAACAGACACTAGTCAAGGAATAACATTTTCTGTGCACTGAAGTGAGACACCTACAGAAGCACAGCAAACCTATCTGAAATTATCTGATCTGAGAAAGGAAAGGGATAGACCTGTTTACAGCAAGCCTAGCCCACTCTGTACCCCCAAAGGGAAGGATGCATGAGTGAAAAGTATGACCTGTTAAAACTAGAAAAAACTTGTCAGATAGTGTGCCTACTTAGGGTGGATGGGTAGGTGGGTGTGGGGTATGTGTGTAACTATGTACACATCCTGAAAGCATGTACAAAACACCTGTGAGAAGGCAGCCTCTCTAACTGGTTATGTGACACTCACTTGTGTGGCACTCCAAGGGTTAACCCTCCCACCTTCCCCATACAAAGCACTCCTCTAAGGTTGAAGACACATATGTCAATGGTCTGAGCACATATCACCTCTCAGGAACACTAGCAGAGACCTAGTCAAATACAGAGTTAAGGTTGTTCTCCTCTAAAAACAGGCCCCAAAACTACCTTGACTTGACCCCCACAGAGGCTTTGAAGAATAAAATACAGGAAGAAACATATATTTACCCACCCACTGGTAACAAACCCTTTCATTTGATCAGTGACCACAAAAACTAGAATGCCTCAATCTCAATACAATAAGAGGTTCTGTTGCTTTACAGCTTTCTATATGGCCAGGCACAGCAGACATCCTGGACAGCTACAGACTCCAGATTAGCAGGGTTGGATTAATGCATAGGCAGACTAGGCACATCCCCACAGTCCTAAGTGAAAAGGGGCCCTGTTGTGCTTATTTTACATATTATAATTATTGAGTGAAAAAAGTAATATAAATATACATTATTAAGTAGGGGCCCATGAGTTTGTTTGCCTTGGGCCCACTAATGGGTTAATATGGCCCTCTGGATTAGACAGCCAGCATGCTGGAAACACTTGCACCCCAATCCTATTAAACACAACATCCTTCCACAGGCTAAGGGACTCAGGAATATATTTGCAAAGGTGCCTTGAGGAGAGTGGAGAGGTAGAGAGTCACCAAGGGGTATTTTCCAAAGTTCCTCAACAGGTTAGATGCCTGACTTTTATTCATTCACATTAATGGGAGCTGGGTTTCCTAATATATCTGAGCACACTTGAAAAATCCCACTAGGGACCTCTCCGTATCCTTAGACACCTAGATACCTATGTGAATTTGGTGCCTTCACAAGATTGGACCCTACATTTCCATAAATTACCCAATTATCCAAATGCTATTAGTCACTGAGTGAGCTCATCTTCACATACAAACACTCCACACCCAGCTGCAGCTATTAGCACAGTAATATAAAAAGAGTAAAGGACACCGTGCTGGTAAGTCATTTCATACTGGAGACCTGCATGTCAAAGTGTGGAGCAATTACTGTTATTCATTTGCACTTCAGTGGCAGCCAGACATGACCATGGTCCTGCAGTGCCAGGTGCTGTACAAACAAGGATATCCATACACTCCTTGCTTTAAAGGAAAGGTGGAGGAAACTGGGGTTGGGGAGAGCTATTTGGGACTTGTTATGTCTCAGCACTGCCTACCAGACACAGAAAATTCTCTCTTCTCTGTCTCGACATGTTGTCCCCTCCAAACACCCAGGAAACTAGCTAGTTCCAAAGGAATTTAGCTACACATAGTATGAAATCATGCTAAAAGAAAAGAAAAGAAAAGAAAAAAGAAAATGTGCTCCCCTGCAAGGTTAAAGTTAATACATGAAGAAGTTGAAGAAAAACTGCAAATACCATAGCACAGATAGTTCATGGCACCAGAAGTACTTTTCTTTGAACAGGCTTAGGTGTCTGCCAGGGCAACATTTTCAAAAGCATATTTCTGATAGCAATGGGTGAAGCTCAAAAGAGGCACCAGATCAGCTGAGTTTGATTAAGGGTTCATCATTTCCCATTCAGACCTTCTGAACCTCCAGGGCTTGTGTTCTCTTACTCACCCCCAATGGCTTTTTGACCTCTGAACAGCTCCCTGATATATTTTCATCTCTTTTTTTTCCTGCTGACAAAACCTCAAATGTTCTAAAAGCATCCTTGATCAGAATGGGGGGATGCCAATGTGTTAGCAAATGTGCATTCAAGTTCCACATGCTCTCAGGGTTTGTGGAGTAATAAAAACCAATTCAATAACACTCAGCAGCTTCAGTGAGAGGGAGTGGTAGATTCTTGCCACAACTAATAGGGGTTTTAATAATAGATGGGCCCCTCTCTCTCAGCCATGCTGGAGAGAAGAGCTGAAGTGGTTTTAGTTGCACTGCATCTTTTGGCTGCTGCTCAGTGAATGGAGGATTAATATTACATGGAAGTGGGGCTTACCTTGCCCTCCCCACCTGTTACTCCAACAAGAGAGATTCCTGCAGGGCCAGGATTGATGTGACTCTGAGGGAAGAGGGTGAGGGAAAGCCAAGGTAAAATTAACATGGACACTTCTCCCATTATCTCATGAAAGAACTGGTCACCTCTGGCCAAGGCCTGACGCATAATGCTGACAATACAGGCAGCCCTCAGACTTATGACATAATTGGTTCCTGAAAACCACGTCTTAAGTTGAAATGTTGTAACTTGGAACCAATTTTCCCATAGGAAACAATGTTATAAATGGGGGATTGGTTCCTGAACCAAGATCCGATACCCTATTTTCACCAAAAATAACCCAGAATTTTCTACTGAATCAATTATAGATGAGTAATATAGCTACGTTAATGTATTTATATTGTAAATAGCAATCATATTGATTTGGAAGGACTTCTTTGAGGAGACTTTGTTGGATGTTTTGAAGGGCTTTTGGTGGGACTTTTTGAAGGGTTCTTAGCTGGAGTCTTCCCAGGAGTCTCAGCTGCAGGTTCTTCTGGAGTCTCGTCTGCTTTCTTAAAGAAGGTGTCCAAAGAAGTTTGGACAGATGTTCTCCAGGGAGATGGGTGATGCACTGAACTTGTTCGCTGGCATGGCTGGTGTCATATTAAGTGTTGTAAAGTCGAAACCAATGTCAGAAAGTTGAAAAAGGGTGTCAATTTATAAACATTGTAAGTGTGACACATTGTAAGTCGAAATGTAAGTCAAGGACTGCCTGTATGTGAGAAGGTCAGGAATGAGTAAACCTGGAAGAGCTTTCTTTCACCCCAAGAGACAAGCACCAGTGGTGCCACAAGGCTACAAGAAGCCCAGCGCTCAAACAACCCTAGGAATCCATCATCCCCTTGAAAAGGAGATGGTCTCTCAGGCTCAGGACCACTGACAGAGCATCAAAAAGAAGAAAACCACTAGAATGGAGAACAGAGCCCAACACCACCTTCCCAGTGTTTACAAGACCTGCACTTCATGCCTCCTTGCTCAAAACACAAATAAAAGCCGTGGAGGGCATTTGTCTTGTTGCCATAGAAACAGTTATTATAATCTCACCAAACTATACTTAATGCAGCACTTTCCCCATCACCCCTCCAGCATGGTGCAACAGCCTGCTGTTCAATGACAGGGCTCTGCCATCCATAGAGGAAGAGGTGGTTGTGGAAAAACAGCTTTGACAGCTCTCACTCTGCCCTCAGACCCATGCGTTCTATCAAAGTCCACATTTCTCTTCCCTTTGGTGTACAGCCTTCTTTCTTCTTTTCTGTTCTCTGTTCTTTGAGTGTCAAATCATTTACATTTATGAAAGGAATTTCCTGGAGGTGCATGGATAGCTCAAATTGTGTATGATCAGATCAAGCTTGTGCATAATACATTTGTCTGTGAATCAACTCCCAGGGGTCCTCCCTCCTGGCTGAAAGCCTCTGTAATGAAGTATTTGACTGTAATTTAGTTAAAGATGATGGAGATAGGAGCATGTGTGTGTGC
>NW_017729034.1:7175189-7179153 GCF_001723915.1 Gavialis gangeticus
TCTTTGAGTGTCAAATCATTTACATTTATGAAAGGAATTTCCTGGAGGTGCATGGATAGCTCAAATTGTGTATGATCAGATCAAGCTTGTGCATAATACATTTGTCTGTGAATCAACTCCCAGGGGTCCTCCCTCCTGGCTGAAAGCCTCTGTAATGAAGTATTTGACTGTAATTTAGTTAAAGATGATGGAGATAGGAGCATGTGTGTGTGTGCATTTGTGTGCATGTATAGGGGGAAAAAACAAAGGGAAAAGGGTAACATAAAACAAACTGTTTCATATTCATAAGGTTTAATGCCAACTTTGAATGCAACAGAAATAACCAATGGCTACAAAAAGATGATTCCTCAATCTGATCTCTCTTAACAAGACTGAAGCAAGTCTGTTCCATGGAACCAGCTGTTTCTGCAAGGTCTTGTTTGGACAATCTGGAAGCATATTCTGAGAGCTGACAAGCCATAGGTTTTCTTGTCTGGCAAAACTCTTTGAGCTTTCAAAAGTTTTCTCATTCCACACTGAGATAAAGCCAAGACCTCACAAATATTTTTTTGGGAAAAATAACCTCAAAACAAAAAATGCAATTGTAAAAAAAAAAAATCACAGAATGGTCACAGCCACTCACTTGGAATGACTGACACTCAGATTTATGTCTCTGCTGTGGCTGATTTACACAATGGCTCCCATATGCCAGGTGACTAACCTGACATTTGGGCTGCCAGCTATTCCAGGATTGTTCCTCTCTGGCTTTCATTCTATGCAGGAAAACCCTTTCTTGGTGAAATCAGCTTCTGCCTTCAAGAGGTTTTGGTTTCAAGGAATCAGCATATTCTGAAGAAAAAAACCTATTTCATCCAAAAATCCTTGACTAGCTCTAATCCCAATAGAAGCTGAAGTACCTTGACTTCATCAGGCTTTGAATCAGGTCCTTGGTGTGGTCTTGTGAAGAGTGGCATGGAGAAATTGAACACTGGGACTTCAGAGTTCCAGCCCATTCTGTCACTACTCACCGTGACACTGCAGATAAATCCCTTTCATTCTTTGTGTGTCAGCTCCCCATCTGTTCCACACAAACAAGATTAGGTCCCTGTCCCTTAGGGTGTTTTATTCATATATCCCTGGAATGACCAGAGGGGCCCCAAATATAGCAGATCTGGGCTGAGTGATACAGAATGGATGTTCTGGTTGATGAGCGTTAGTTCCCTACATCAACAAACACTGGACTCTAAGCCCTTCTCGTGACAATGGCAAACCACTTGCAACTTTTTGTGCTCTCTCACTGCAGGGCTAGTACATCCCCACCTCACCTTTCTCATTCAATGGCATGTCACCTACTATCTGTACAGGCACAGTCACATCCCCTCTTACTCTTTCCTTCGTCCCATGCCCAACACATGGCTAAAGAAAGGGCCTCTGACCATGGTCTTTACCTTTTCTGGTCCTCCTCCATGCACAACATATGAAAGATGGAGCCAAAGAGAGCTGAGAAAATATTATATCCCACAAAACCTTTGAGGACATAGATAATGATGTGGGGGAAAACAGGAGTTGTTTCAAAATAGGGGGATAAAATGGAATTAGGAGCTTGGGGACTCCTGGCAATATATGAAGAAACAGAGAGCTCAGTTTGCACAAGAGAGATTAGTAAATGAGGGGACTGCAAACTAGGATTTGCTACCGCATGTTCCTGGATCACTGAAAGCTTGGAATCAACACGCAAAGGCCTCAGGGGTGTAGGATGTAGCTGTGTTGGTCTAAGGACATAGGCAGACAAGGTTCTTTGGGTAAATCTATTATTAGACCAACTCAAATAGTTGGAAAAATTCTTCTTTGCAAGCTTTTGGGCACAAATACCCTTTGTCAGGCTGAGGAAGTGTCTGCCAATGGTCTGTGCTCTTCCTGGATGGAGTGGTAAAGCAGCCAGAGGCCAGTATGTATGCAAGAAAGCCAGTAAGTCATGGAAAGGCCTAGCACTACTGAGCACATCTACTTTGGACAGACACAGTATTAAGCATCACTTCTGCCCCATCAAAGCATGCTGTGTCTTGTGTAAGTCTGAAACGGTTTACTTCAAGGATGTCTCTACTGTAGTTGTTCCAAAGTCCTTGACAGGGCAAAAGAAGGAAAAGAAAAAGTCTTTCCAGGACACACACAAGCCATACAGAAATGTCGTTTTCTCCTGGGTCACTGTTCCCTTCCCCTATGGAAAAAAGAAATCATGTACTCTCCCTGCATGAACCTGGAACACTCCCTTGCCTAGTGGGGTTTTGAAATCCCCTGACCTTTTAGACAGTGACATACATAAAACACTTCTTAAAGGATCATGCATTCACACACACACTGTAGTTGGAAGCAGAGGACTAAATTCATACCTAGCCAAAGAGGTTGTAGCCCCCAGAGAGGGGAGTGGGAATTGGAAATACTGAAACCAATTTGTGTCACTGAGATGAAAAAGACTCCTACAACACCCCTTCTCAAAGAGGATCAGATAACACCAACTGGACAACTGACGCCCAGTCATGATGGGGCTATATTTTCCAGTACATGGGGACCTCACACTGTGAAGTCTTGTTGGCTGCTTCTTTTCTAGCAAAGTTGAAATTTATTACAAAGTTATAATTAGAAAGTCATTGTGAAGAGCTGATGCTTCTGTCAGCAATAGTTTCATAGTTGTTTCATAGTTGGTAGGGTCAGAAGGCACCTGAGCAGATCATCAAGTCCAACCCTCTGCCATGGCAGGAAAGAGTACTGGAGTCAAATGACCCTGGCTAGGTGATTATCTAGTCTCCTTTTGAAGACCCCCAAGGTAGGAGCGAGCACCATTTCCCTTGGAAGTTGGTACTGGATCCTAGCCCCCCTGACTGTGAAGTAGCGCCTCCTGATATCTAGCCTGAACCTACTCTCAGTCAACTTGTGGCTTATTCCTAGTTACTCCTGGTAGTGCTTGGGGGAACAGGGACTCTCCTGTTCCCCGCTGGTCCCCCCGGGTAAGTTTATACACGGCCACCAGGTCCCCTCTCAGCCTTCTCTTGTGGAGGCTGAACAGGTTCAGGTCCCATAGCCTCTCCTTGTAGGGCCTGCCCTGCTGCCCCCTGACCATGCTAGTGGCACTCCTTTGGACCCTCTCAATGTTGTCCACATCCCTACTGAAGTGCGGCGCCCAGGACTGGACGCAGTACTCCAGCTGCAGCCTGACCAGTGTCGCATAGAGGGGGAGGATCACCTCCTTGGACCTGCTCGTGATGCATCTGTGGATGCATGACAAGGTGTGGCTAGCCTTGCTGACCGCGTGCTCGGATTGGCAGCCCATGTTCATCTTGGAATCAATAATGACTCAGAGATCCTTTTCTGCCTCTGTGCTGATGAAAAGGGAGTTCCCCAACCTATAGGTATGCTGCTGGTTCTTTCTCCCTAGATGCAGCACCTTCCACTTGTCAGGGCTAAAGAAAATTAACCCTGGTGTCAAAGGAGCAACACCAGTATGACCCCAGTGTGTGTGTCATACAAAGTGACTAATTTGCTAAGGTAACCTGTGTACCATGCCCTCATTTGTGACTAAAACCCACACTCCCTTTGACCCTTAGGGCACAGACAGAAGTTATATTTGTTGTGCAATCACCCCTTGAAAGTGCTCTACAGCCGTGTCCTAACAGAAGTGCATGGCTGCAGAATGCTTTAAAAGTCCCCAATTGCAGGACAAATTAATCCTCATTATATGAGGGTTCAAGGCACTCCTAAGTGAAGCACATTCATTAACTTGTGTTTGATCAAGGAGCTGGGCTGATGCAGCCCAGCCCCACCCACCTTGCTGTCTGTATGATGGGAGGGAGGGAGAAGGGAGGGGACGGAGCTTGGGATGGCCTCTGCCTCAAGGCAGGGGGGTGGGAAGGGGGTGAGGGGCCCCTCCAATTACCCCTCCCCACTCTAGTGCAGGCTGGGCAAAGCCCAGCCCAAGCTCTCTCTCTCC
>NW_017729034.1:7184153-7215813 GCF_001723915.1 Gavialis gangeticus
AAACAGAATTATGTAATTTAGAAAGAGCCTTGATGAGTTTTAATGTAAAAGATTGGGGGTGAGGGGCCCCTCCAATTACCCCTCCCCACTCTAGTGCAGGCTGGGCAAAGCCCAGCCCAAGCTCTCTCTCTCCTCCATTCTCCCCCCTTCCATCATGCAGACAGCACCAAAGCTCAGAGGGAGGAGATGGGGCTAGGGGAGAGAAACTGCATGTTTGCAGCTCCTAGACTGGATCAGGTACAAATTGGAGATTGATCCCCCACTCTTCTGACCCAACACAAATGTCTTTTGGGTTCAGAGGGTTGGTCTAAGTCATGATGCTTTCTGTGAAGTGCCATGAGTTAGACCAGGGAGCTGCAGGTCTGTCAGCATGCTTAGTGGCCCTGTAAAGGTCTTCATATCTCTCAAGACCCAAACAAAAATTAACCATTTTTTCACCTACTCTTTGCCTCGATCTGTCCAAGGAAAATTCAAGTGGGAGGGTGACATAGAGCCAACCCACTTGGTGGGGTTTTCAAGAAAGGACAGTGGCTCTGCACTACTACTACTCAGCTCCTCTCACTGTCTCTCATTCCTATGGGCCACAAGTCACAGGAGAGGAGGGCAGTAAAGGGATGCAAATTACTTCTAGTTATTAAACTTACTAGAGTAGCACCAAGAGGCTCTAACAGAGATCAACAGAATCTAATATAATCCACTGGGTGAGGTGCCCACCTGCATGTTACAAGTCACAGGCCTCACCAGGAAAAGCTTGCAGTTTAGAAAAAAACAGGGTGGTTGGCTCCAGCTGGGGGAGAGCTAGGCCATTTATTTTGCATGGTTCCACCACTACCTTGTTCTCCTTTCTCCCTTTCCCACACTCCCAGTTTCAGCTCCCTGTAGGGCTCTCATGTATATACTGCACCTTCTCACCCTGCAGAGCCCCAATATAGCACTTGTTTCTACTGTTGTACTTTCTACAACAGTAGAAACAAGTGCTATATTGGCTGAATGAGTTTTAAGCAGTCCATGCTGACTGCGTCCAGTAAACCTAGGAGTTTCTTTTAATACAGAATTTTCTTATTTTACCCAATAGCCTAGAGCAAGGAAAAAAAGTCAATGTATGTTAGTCACAAATGCCAGAGAATTAGCAGAAGCTTACTGCATGACTCAGTGCTCAATTGCCATCGATGTATTTACTTCCACATGCCCTGCTTTTACATGTTGTTGACTTTCCCCTCTATACCTGACATTGACTATATGCTGCTACACACATAATCAGGAAACCTTACCAATGCACACAAGGAGGCCCTAGAGATGGGACTAGAACCTACATCTCTTCAACACTGAGGGTTTCACTGCTCAGGAGGAGGTCTGCTACTACAGCCCATGCCAGGGACAGCTCACCTGCTATTTCCTGCCAAGAAAGAAAGCCCTTAGTCTCTGTATTACATTAAGAAGTATTTCAGAGATTTCCCTCAGTTTAAAGTTAGTCCCAAGTCAGTCCACACACAGGGTTACTGTGCAGTAAGGCATCTACATATTTGTTACTTCACAGTAACTAATTAGGTGTAAATTTGATACTTGCATGATGCAAGTATCAAATTTACACTCAAGCCAGTATAAGTTCCCATATTTGCTATGCAGTACAGACATGCATGTGTAGACACATGCCTGTACTGCACAGTAATTTCGGTCACTGCACAGTAAATGCGCACATGTAGACATGCCCACCGTGATGCAGTTTAAATGTGGAGTAGCTCTTCTCTGCTTAACAGGGCTACATCAGGTTTGTACTAATGCAACGAGGAGTAGAATTTACCTCAAGTATTTTCAAAAGCACAGTTCTTCAAGATACTTACTAAAACCCTCACCTTTGATGAAATGATTATGTAAAACAATCACTTCTTATAAGGCCAAGGACATCTTTGTTTCTTTTACGAGCTTTTCCAACTTGACTCTGCTTGGCTCCACTGAAGAAGCCTGTTAGTCTGTTCACTTGTATCACATAAACATTACTGAATGTAATGGTGTCATTACTGATTTATATGCATGGGAGGTCGGGATGGGGGGAATCTTGGGCATATCCATGTGTTTCCGGTTAGTTTTGCTTCCTTGTTTTCCATATGCTAAAGACTGTGATATAGGATTGCAAATACAGTGGGAGAAAATTTATATCTATTTATTTATCTGAAAACATTTCCATTGGTACATTTGTAAACATGCTTGTGCTTTTTTCTTTTTCATGTAAGTACACTGGTATTTAATCACATCTTCAGTTCTCAGACTCAGAACACAAGTCTCACACAATTTGATATTCTCCTTAAAGCTGCAGCTCTAGGAATCAGGTGGTGATTCATGAATTTCAGCTATTATTTAAAAAAAGGATATGAACTTGCTACCCCTTAGCAATGTTACAGAAAAGCAATGGGAACTTCCTAATGGCAGAATGCTAATCATAAAAACAAATGCATGCAATTGGGTTTGTTGGTTTGATTAGGTTTTAGCATTTCAGAAAGCTTGTGGTTCTTAAGCTAAGCCCATGGTTTGAGGAAGAGGCTGACTCATGCTGTTTGAATGTTTGATATTCGCAATACAGATTTTATAAAACTGAACTTGTCCAACAAACTCCACCAGAAATAGATCTCCTTTAAAACCAGCTTTGCTAGGAACCAATTTATATCCTTTTGTCTTTTTGATAGTGGACTTAAACATTTTTCCCCATCTCATCATACTGGATTCAACAAGTGCTTTGACTCCCTCAGTCCTATCCCTCTCATGCTTGCCAGCAAAGCAATGAATATCGCCGGAAATACTTAAAGTAGACATCTTTATTATTATACAAGAAAGAGAAGCCCCAAACTGTTAGAAATATGGGAAATGAAAAATGTATCTCCTCATACAGACAAGCAGGTTCACTCCAAAAAACAGCATCTCCCCATCTATTCTCTCAAAAGAAGTAACACTTCCTGCCTGCTCTCCCCCACAAAAAACAAAAATAAACCTAAGGCTACTGAAACATAATTGACATTTTCTTTTAAGAGTTGTTAATTAAAACAACATTAAACATGCCATGTTTGGTACTTTGTCAGACACTGGGACAGGCTCTGAAAATTATCACTGAGGGGCCTATTAAATATCATAACGTGCTCCCAGAGTAGCTAATTACAGCATTTTTTAAAGGTTCTCACACCACCATCCTGGAAAAATCTTTTTGCCTTTTTATTTACTTACATAAAATAATCAAATGTTAACAACCTGCTTATGGAGAAGTCTGCCCTTTGGGGCAGAAGATGCTTCATCATAATCCCAGACAGAAGGGCTTTGCGAGAGGAGGCATTTGAGGTCGAGGAGGGAAACTTCACAGGGCTCCCTTTCTTCTATGTTAGGGCATTAACTGCTTTAGTTCACTCAGACCTTTGTCCAAAAGATGCACCGTCTCTGCAGTGGATTAGGACTGCAAAAGTCCCTCTCCCCACAAACCCCACAACCAAGAGCTAAACACCTCTGAATGGTTGAGGAAGTTTATAGCTTGTAGGGGCTGATTTTTTGTTTGTGTACAGTGCCTAGCACAGTGGTCTATGAGAAGTGCAGTTAGGTGCTATGGTCACTGACAATATCTGTGCTTTTCTCTCTAATACAAGCTGGCACTGCAATGAATACAAAGGTAGTGTTTTATTGAGGCTGCTGGACACATACACAACACTATTGTTCCCCTGGGTTCCCCAGCTCTTAGGCTGAACAACAAAGCCTGTGCTGCCTACATGGACTCTTTAATGCATGATCTGGACTATGTAGTCACAGGACAGACTGTAGACTACAACAAACTTTGAGTTCCCTTCAGGGCCTCAGTTCAGCAGAAGCCTTGGAAGAGTGCTGCACAACTACTTTGTTTTATGTGTTACCTGTTTTCACTCCATTCCCCTCGCCTTGTTCTTGGGAGTTTCAGGTATCTTAGTGCCTGTGCCATCAGCAACCTTGCCCTTCCCCTCAGAGCTGTAAGAATTGGGTCAGCAGCTTTCATTTTCCCCTTTCCTCTCCTGCAAAGCACATTAAAACTCAAATCCTCAAGACAAAACATTATCATCACTGTTATTTTTTTTTTATTGTGGAAGAAAATATTAATGTTACAAATAGCTGCCATTAGCATAAGCAGAGCTGCATATTAATCTGCACACTGGTGTCTCCACTGTCAGGCAGCGGAAAGGCCCCAGAGGCCCTGCTTTCGCTGGGGAAAATGATGATGGCATTAGCTCTAATGATAATGATAAGGAGGCTGCTGTAAATGATATGCCCATTTCTTTTGTAATCCTGTTTGGGCCAAGACTCCTTCCTTGCTCTCCACAGAGTCCACTAAAAGAGATGCAGCATCCATAAATGCTGGCATTGCTGCTTCACCTCACATTATTACTCATTGCATGCTATTCAGCAGTGCAGCTTTTAGAACCATGAGATCAAATAAGAGTCTTAGGTTAAAAAACCCCAAAAAACAAAAAAAAACCTCTTTCCTTTACAAAGAAAGGAAATTACCATCCATTGCGGGTACTGAATACATCCTAAAAGCAGAAATAAATAAAAAGAGCCCCAAGAACCCTTTTTGTGATGTGATATCTGGGCAGGGGGAGATGTCTCCTGATTCTTGAATGCTTGGGATGCCAATACTGTGATACCCAAATGTGACAAGAGGCCTGGAGGCCTTGGCGCTGGTCCAATGAACAAGGGAATGGTGATTAAAGTTGGTTATGAGATATAAAAAGCAGAGTTTGAATCCTACCACCACACAGTCCCAGTGTGTGCAGACCCAACATTTGGGTCTACCCATCTCAGAACCATAGAATCCAGTTTTTCTAAAGCTGGGGAAGGGCTAGAACTGAGGTGATTGTTTTGCCCAGCCATAAAGTCCTATAATTATGTGACAGAACTTGGCTCTAATGAACACAGAAAGGATTCTTCACTGACCACAGTATCTGGGCACAGGCAGATCTAGGCTTCTTGCTGGACCTCAAGCTGCTATACTAATTACACAACCTGTTCTGTTTAATATCACTACAGGAGGTCGACCAAGTGATGGCTACAGGATGCTAGAGGGATGCAGACTGGAATGCTGTAAAGGAGTGGGAGGGTTGCAGCTTGGATTTTAGCTCAGACAAACCTGAAAGCTGCACAAGTGTTAATCAGCATAGTGCTGTTCCGTTTAGTGGAGCAGTCGCACCTCAAAATGAAAAACCTGCTCTTGCTGTCCTTCACTTGCACAGCTGTGACTTGCCACTACAGGCCTGGTGAGCAGGGGCAGGACTAAGAGCTAGGGACCAAACCAGCTTGTTGCTCTTGCTGGACAGAGAGAAGGCCCACCACTGTGTCAGTGGCAGCGAGACCACAAAGGTCTGAGGAAGCAGCTTCCTTGGGGCTCTCTGATCTCACTAAAACTGACATATTGGCTCTCCCTTAGGAGCAGGGCTGTCAGGCTTAAGCCCTGGCAGCCCTGCTCCAAGTGCAGAGCTGCCACAGCTCTACAACACTGAGTTGCTTCTCCATGGCTCTCTGGTTTTGCTGATTTGAGGCAGCTCCATGCTGAGAGCAGGACTGCTAGGGCATAAGCCTAGCAGCCCTGCTCTCAGTGCAGAGCTACTGTGTTAGTTACAGCAAGACCAGAGAGACCCAGGGAAGCAGCTTCCTTCTGGCTCTCTGGTCTTGCTGAAACTCACCCCCTTGCTGCTGCCAGCTGGGCTGCTGGCATGCTCTGCACTGCCTGAACTCCAAGGGGCCTGATCCTTTTTTCTCCAGAGCTCAGGTGGTGCCCAGCTAGCTGGCAGCCCAGGTGGGATCAGCACTGGGAGGAAGGCTCCAGAGAAAAAGGATAGGGCCTTTCCAGAGCTTGCCTGCTGCACCCCATGCCACTGCTGGCAGGAGCAGCATGCTGATCTGAGCAGTGACAGGGGGCACTGCAGACACCAGGCACCCTGGGCCTGCAGTGCTCATTCTGCCCAATGTTCATGGAGGGCAAGGCACTGTGCCCAGCCCTGCTGTGCCCCAGCATCCCCACTTGCCTTCACTCAGGAGGGGCCACTGCATTCTGGACAACTTCAATTTGTGCAGAATAGCTACAGGAAGTGGCAACACTTTAATGGAACAGGGATAAATTAAGGCAGATTAGAGATAATTCTGCCCTGGAGTGGTATAACTTAAGACAAATAATAAGTGCTTTAAACCACTTAAAAGATGTTAACATTCAGCCAATCCAGGAGTTAAGAGCTCCAGAAGCTGCCTAATATTACCTTGTAACAAGGCCCTAACTACAATGGTCTATTATCTTTCCTTCCCTTAGCTGCTCTTGCAGCACCCATCTTGAAGCCTTGAATGAAGTTCACCATAAGCAAATTTTATGTAGCTCACCATTGGGAAAATGCAGGCTGAGAATTTTGACTGTGAGATCTGCTCAGAGGAGAACAGTCTGGAACACACCAAGAGGTAGTACCTTATCCAGAAGACAGTCTTCTAGGGCTGGCATGGGAAGATGCCTTATTAGAGACAGAAAGGCCTTAAGAGGTGCTTTGCAGATAAAACCCAGTGAATCACAGAAATGGCACTGATTTGTGAATATATACAGCATACAGCTCTCCACGGTCCCACCCTATAGAACCTGTGGCCATGGGAGCAAGATTTAGGACTGGAAACTCGTGAGTATTTGTCACGGATATCCACAGAACCACGTTTATGTTACCAAGTGCCAATGGTTGAAGTAATGAGATCAATGCTAACAGGATACAGATGCAAAAGCTACAAATGTCATCTTCACTGGTTCTTCCAGTGTGTTGTGCATACTCTGTCCAATCCAACTAGGTACTCCACAGTTTGCATCATAAATACTTTGCATCTTCACATTTCAGGGAACACTGCAGTCTTCAAATTCCCACTGTTGTAAAAAGAGCTTTCCCCACCCAAGCAGGAACTCAGTGTTATTAAATGGAAGCCCTCAGAAAAGGCAGGAATATCCCTGTGTGCCATATGGAACACTAAGCCACGATAATCACACTTAGTCATACTACAGGTATCCTATACCACCAATGAGTTACCTTTTTACACAAATTCAGAACTGACAGCTCATCACAGGTCATCTGCCTCCCAGCCACGGTCCTTGGGAGACTGCAGAACTGCTGTAAATAAGCAGGGCCATGATGCTGCAGTAGGGAGTAGCAGCACATGTACTTAACATTCAAAAGATGGAGAGTAATATGCAAGCATCTAACACTTTAGTATCACGTTCTAAGGGGGAATAGTGTCATGTAATGGCAGCTGCTCAGGCAGAGACAGATTCTGGCCTGACTGAAGTCAACAGCTTTAGTAAAACCAGAGGACTGCTCGGAAATGGGCTGTTACTGGTCAGAAATGGTGTAACAAACACAGGTGGAGATCATACATCGGAGGAACACTGTAGCAAATAACAGAGAGTGAGAAATCATCTTGCAAAATGTTAATAAGCTTCCCTTTGTCCTCCAACTCAAATAAGCTGTCAATATACCTATACAGAGACACTGCAGTCACTTTGTAGAAGCTGCTCCCATTGATATGGAAACAGAACGTAGGAGCTTCTGCTCCTAAAACAAATACAGCATTATTACCAGACGTAAAGGAGAAGTTTGGTTATCATATCCTCCGTAGGTCAGTCCTTGTCTCTCACACACACACGCACAGACAAAATGTTGAATGCTGCTGACATTTCATTAGCACAGGGCAATTGTGTGTGTGTGTGTGTGTGTGTGTGTATATATATATATATATATATATATATATATTTAGAGCACAGGTATGAAGACTTGGGTAACACAGCTATCAGTAGGAAGAGCTGGAGGCTAGTTGCAGTGAGTCCCCCACATCAGTAGTGAATCTGCTGTGCAACCTTATCAACTAACCATGCTGGCAAAGACTCACAGACTGGACATCCACGAAGGTCTGAAATCAATCATCTCTTGTTGGCACTGCTGAGCCACGGAGGAACTGGTCTCAATCCCAGTCCACTTGACCCAAGCAACCAGTGCTTCTTGCCTCAGAAAATGAAAGTTTCACTTACCTACAAAAGAAAAGAGAGGAGGTGAGAGAAGATGGGGTTAATGGTTTTCCCTGAAACATCTGGATCCCCATTTCCCAGATGATTCTCTCATGCAAACACCTCATTAAGAAATTCCTGACACGTTCAGGAACAGGTATGATCTATGGCTGCTCTATTAGCACATGGCTAATATCTACCCTGCTATAATTGGCTTGTGGCCCCATTTAATGTTGTACAGATTATTCATTAAGAAAACCAAGAAAGAGCAGGTGTTTTCATCAACATCTTGTTCCACTTTAGAAGAAAAAAAAGGCACCATGACAACATTAAACACATGAATGACACAAATTATTCTGGATGAGAACAGCAGGGTCCAGGAGGTCTTGTCTTCTGGAGAAAAACTGGAAGGAGAAGGGAAAGAAGGTGTCAGTAAGGGAAGAGAAGGTTCAGGGCTGAGGGCCATTCAACTCTTGGTTGTATATTTTTAAATCAGCCTAAACTTGCAAGGACTGAAAGTTGTTGGCTGTTTGGTGACCTGATTGGTCCCAATCCAATTCCTGATAAATATATTTGTCACCATGTTGCCATGGCCTGGAGCAGCGACTGACAATCCGAGCAAGGCTGCCAAGGCTAGAATTGGCCATAGAGACGGCAGTCCCTTTTCACCCCAAAGGCTAGTTTCTCCACTTACACATACTGAAAGCAGAACGAAGCACACCCTGGAGCTGCTTGCACTGTAAATTATTTCACAGTTCAGAGGAGGCCTTGAGGTTCAAGTGGTGTGTTCAGGGTGGGATCATCACAGTCACTCAGCACTGGCCTAACTCTACTCCCATGGGAGTCACTTGGAGTTTTGCTACTGATGCTAGGCTGAGAGCATTTGAAAATCCCATCCTACACTTGTCTGTTTGCTTAAAAGAAGATCAGAAGCCAAATGAAATTTCCAGAGATGGATAAATATCAGAACTTCTTGGGTTTAGGGCTCTTATATATGTTATTCTTTACTTGTATTACCATAACAGCTACATGCCTTGACCAAGGCTAGGCCTAGTTGTAGTTAGAATCACTCAGACTCACAGTAAGAGGCAAATGCCATCCAAAGGAGCTTACACTATAAACAGACAAAACATAAAGGGTGAAGGGGTAAAACATTTGAAATAACAGCAAGGGAGCTATGCAGATCCGAAATCCTGCTTGGTAGTTTTGTGGGCCAGATATGTTGACTAGCTTAATGTTAAGAACCAGTTGCCCCACAGCAGCACCCTACTCTCAAAATATGGATAAATTAGATCAGTTCCAGCCCAGACCTGGAATAAATTCCTGCAAGCAAAATAAAATCGAGTTTATTCAGAGGGACTAAGGTGTATGTCAGGGTTCATTCCTCTAGCTGAGGCTGGGAAAGAGATGTCCCATGGGGAAAGCTGAACACACTGAAGGTCAGGCAGCTGGAAGGGGGAATGCATTCCCTTATTGCAGCTTTGAGCAAATGTTGTGCTTTGACTGAAGCAGACTCTTGCAAGCTCCCTGGTGTTCATAAACACATCACACTTACTCCTGCATTATTCCATAAGCCCCTTAATACAACAGGGAGCAGAACTGAGGTGTCCTACCTATATCTCGTCTACCTGAAAGGTTGAATTGGTTTAACTATACTGGGTTGGCAGAAGTGATAAAACCTCCCTTGTATGAATGCAGTTATTTTGGTGTAAGTGTGCTTATCTTAGCACAGCTATCTCCATGGCCAGAAGGCAATGCATTATACCACTGTAAGGCATATTTGTAAAGTTATAACTGTGTCCACCTAGGAGCTGCACCAGAATAACCATAAAATGGTAGTAGGGCAGGGTGACAGGGGTGCAAGGGATACACCTCTTAAGAAGCAGAACTACTGTATTCCATTGAATGTAACACACACCTGGATTTTCTGGTTCTTAGTTTCAGAGAAAAAATAAAACTTCAAGTAAGGACATATCTGTGGTTCATATAAGAGCTTTTTATTTATGTTTATATATGTATTTATTTATTTATTTTACTTGAATTTAAAATGCAGGGCATTTTTACACATACATAAGAAAAATTTTATTTTAAAATGCGTACCCTGTATTTGGAGGAATGTAGCATGCCAGGATAAAGACAGTGTAGAGACCAACTTTAATTTCAGAATTCCCCATCAGGGATAGCCCCATATAGCTGCCTTTATCTGTTAGGTAAGGCAAGTGCTCCAAGCAAATCAAGAAAACACCCTCTGGACCATGTATCTCAGCGGGCTCCTGCGCATTGGATGTGGGACGTGCCCCACCAGATTCTATGGATAAGCATGCTGTGTGCTTGGGCTGTAGATTATAATAATTAATAATAACATGCTCCTTTTGCACACTGGCACTCTACATCTCAAGACACTGTACAATGGGAAGCAAGTGCCATTTAGTCTTAGTTTTCAGAGGGGGGAAGAAACGCAGCCCAGAGCTTAAGGGAGACACCTAAAGACACGCAATGAATTAGTCATGCAGAAACAGAACCCAGGAGTCCTGGTTTCCCTGGCTCAAGCTCTAGCCACTGGGCAATGTTGCTGCAGCAACAGCACAGCCACAGGAGACCCAGAGGCACTTCTTGCTCCTGCTCAAGTCAGCCCCTTTTTGCTGCCTTCTTCATGCTCCAACTGCCCCTCCCCTGCCATCTCCTGGAAATGGCTCCCAGCGCAAGGCGGATTCCTTAATTGTGTTATTAGCTGAATTATTAATTGATATGAAAACAGCATTTTACTGGGCATAAAAAGTCATTTGGAAATGAGATAAAACGTTCTCGGCGCTGCCTGCCTTGGAGCAGAGCTAGAGCGAGGGCTCTGACAGCTTGATTATTATGCACATTAGTGCAATCTGGTGAGCTACCAACACAGAGCGTGCGGAGTCCCCAAGTACCGTATCCATCAGGCAGCGTCTCTGTCGCACTCTCTTCCTCCTCATCGCCTGCTTTGCATTTATGTGGGAGACCTCAGGGGTAAATTTTTCTTTCTGATCAATCCCAGCTGTCATCACTAGAGTCACTAATGATAGTGGTGGTAGTGTACAAGGGGTAGGGGGATAATATTTTCTTCTCTTCTTCACAAAGGAGGGGCTGTCTGTCCCTTTTCCACCAGGGCACCCTCAGTCCCATGTGATGTGTGGGTGTGTGTGCAGGGCAGATGCCTCTCCCTCTCAGAGCCCCCTTGGCTCGACCCTGGTAGGTTCTGGCTCTGTTTTGTCCCCTCTGCCCCACAAGGGGAGAGGTTGTGCCTGTACCCTTCAGTCTCACAGATCTGGTCACATCATCAAAAGCGTTTATTTCCAGGACCCTCTCCCTCACAGTAGAGGAAGGGGCCCTGTCACCATTCATCTCTGAGGTGACATCCTCCCCTGAAATGGAGTCCTCTCACACCCACAGGTACCCTTGGCCTTTTTCCCTCTCTCCATTCATTGCCAAGCCCTTGGTCTTCCCAGAACTGCGGCACAGGCAGACTGGCATGGCGGTCAGTACCAATTCATTCTGAACTTCCGCAGCACAGGAAGACGGGGGAAGTAGAAAACACATCCTCCCAACCAGAACAAGCCCCGTCTTGGCCCTTCCTCCCTCCCCAACCCCCTTGCCAATCACCAAATCAATACAAATCCATCCCCACTGACCCATCGTTCTCACACGCAATCATCGAAGCTGGCGAATGCTGGCAATCAATCCCGTCTCTTACATGCAAACCTTGTAATTTAGTAATAACTACTCAACCACCATTGGCCTGCTAATTAATCCATGGATTTTTTGTTGTGCCTTTAATCGCTGGCCCTGATATCTGAGTCACTTTAGACTGCTCACTCTGTGCTGAGCCTAACCAACTAAATGCTACTTCAGTTCCGTAGTAATAAAACACTGAAATATATTGACTCCCTGCCAGCTCTCTCGCTTGCTCGCTCTCTGCCTCTCTGCATGTCGGCTGAGTGCTGGTGTGTGAAGGGAATATAGAGAGAGGGAATGCACTGGCCATGAGATATGAAGTTGGAGGCACAGGTGAGGAAAAGCAAGGACTAGTCACCAGTGACGAGCTGCAAAAGGCAGCTTTGTTCCTTGCTGCGTCACCTTTCTGGCAACCTTAGTCGCCATTCCCTTCCCACCTCCCATGTGGATGGACCAAAATGTCCATCTATCTTCTGGGGTCTTCTCCAGTCAGGAGGCAAATCCTCCTCTTTTCTACCATCTTCTGCAACATTTACTCATGATGAAAAGCCAGGTGGTGCTATTAAAGTTTCCCTGGACATTGGATTGAAACTCAGGAGACCTAGGTTGTGTTCTGAACAGTGATGCAGCCACACTGAACAAAAGGGATGTCATTCAAGCCACTGTTTTCAGAAATGGCTCCCAATTTCTGCTGTCTGAAGTTGAGGGCAGGAAAGGTCCAGATGGAGTTGTGTGTTCTCAGCACCTTTGGATATCAGGGGATTTCACTCCAAAAAAAAAAAAATCACTGGCCAGTCTTGTAGATTTTTGTCACCTCCTGCTCACATGATGCAACCAGCTAACTAAAGGGCTTTGAGATCTACAGCTGATAGTGATATACATGGACTAAGCATTACTGAGATCATTGTCATCTCCTGCAAAAACCTTTGTACCTGCAAGCACATTACTTTACAACATTCGTCCTACCACGTATTCTTCCGTTACTAGAAGCCAAGGAAGTCCAAGTTCAAGTCAGCCGCACATGGATGTTTGCAGCCTGTGCTACCAAACCCTCTGCCAGCAGCCCATTTCTAGGAGGAAATGTTGGAACCCCAATTCTCAGTCAGTCTTAGCCCCTGCTACTGCAGTCCTGGACTTCTCAATCCTGGAAGGCAGCCTGAAGAGCTTCTATCCAAGCCCAGTACAACACAATACCACTCTGTTTCTATCATACTCTAACATCAGGAAGCAGTGACAGAGGCATGAGGGTGCATCACAGACATCTAACCTTCAGCGAGACAAAGGGGACTTGAAACATGCTGCCAGGTCCAGGAAGCTCACACCTGGGTTGCTTAAATGGGCATGGGTTTGCCCTAACTAAAAACCAGATGCTGCCTTCAGCAAATACAATTTCCTCTAGGTCCCAAACATAGAAGGAGGATGCAGATGTGGACCCCTTGCCTCCAAAAGTAGCACTACATTGGATGCAGCATATTAAGCAATTCAGTCTCCCTCTCACTATGCAGGGACTACAACTCTAGCCATTTTCCATGGGTTAGGGACTGGGCTGCAGGGGCTATGCTGGTATTTCCAAGGTACTCTCCCCTCAGTTCTCTCTGGCAGGAAGAGGGGACAGTTTCATTCCCACAGCACAGCTGACTGATGGTATCCGTGCACTCAAAAGATGCTGATGAAAAAAGCCCGGGCTCTTGCCTGTCATTTTCAAAGCCCCCAGCTGCTGGCTCACAGCCCTGCCTGTCGCTTTCCCTAAGCCTCTGCAGAGAAAGAAGAGTGAAGATCTCCGAGACAGTGTTTAGTGTCACAGACAGTTCGGTGAGAGACAATTTTTCACCCCGTTAAATCCCTCTACAGAGTATTATCTGCTGGTTTTCCCTCTTTTTTTATGATTTTCTTATGATTATCTCCCGTTGCTTCTGTTGTCGGCAGCCAAATAAATAAATAGCTGTGTAGTTGTCAGCAGCTTTAGCTGCAGTAAGAATGCCCTGCAGACAGCCCTGGTGCATGAACCCCAGCCTAAGTCCTCCGAACACCTTCCTCCCGACACCGATGTAGTTCCAGGCAGTTTGGTGGCAGAGAGGCCAAGTGCTGCAGCAGTTAGCAGAGGGGATGGAGAAAGAGGCCTCTTGGGTTTGCTGCCTGTCTAGTCCTCCGCAACCAAGGGAAAGGCTCTGGGTTTCACCTTCCTCACCTGTGAATACAAGGATAAGGATAACAGCCTACTCAGCAGGAGGATTGTGAATGAATGTTGTCCTTGCAGCTATTGCTCAGCGCTAGCCACTGTCATCCCAGCATTGCACAAAGGGGGAAACAGAGGCGAGGTGATTTGAGCAAGGTCACATCACAAATATGTGGCATGAGTAGGAACATAACGCAAGGCTTCTTCAATCCCTGCCCAATGCCTTCACCTCAAAACCATCCTTCCCCTTTAAAATAAATGCATTTCCTGCCTTATTTTTGTCCATCCTTCACTTTCCCTGTTCCCTTCATTAACAACCTCTTTTGTCTTTCCCTTCTAAATTACCACATGATTTATATGGCTCTAGCCAAGGTGCGCATAGGGCTTTATAGAAAGAGAGAGAGACAAGGCGCCTGCCCTAGGGGATTTTGAAAGTGGCTTTGTCCTTCACTCCATCTTTTGTAGTGTCTGCATTCCTCCCACAGACTCATTTTTCCACACTACAGAGGAATTCCTCCCCCCTCCCAGGACCATTTTTTGCTCATCTCTCATGACTCTCCAAGATCCTTTGTGGGTACAGATCCTGCCCCCCATCTGCTCATTTCCATGCAGTCACCTATTTTTCACTTCAGGATATCATTTTAATTCCTCTACTGTTTTCCCTTAGGCTCTGCCCCTTGCAAAGCCTCTTCCAGCCTTGTACACATTTTTTTCTTCTTTCCCCATTCAACCTCCTTTACACCTTTCTTTCCATTTTTACTTTATTGCCCCTTGCATTTGCTTTGCCCCTACATACTTTATGCACACTTCTGATGCTGTTCCTCAGCCCACACCAGCTATTCCAGCCCTGGGCTCCCCACACTGCTCTGCCAGTGCCCCGCACCCCTCTCCAGTGTATACCCACTGCTAAACTGCTCCCAAATAACTGTACAGGCCTATGCAGTGTTTCTGTGACAAACACTGCTCACTGAAAACAAATCTGAGATTTCCTACACTTTGCTTCAAAAATTTGGGCTGAAACTAAGGTCCTGAGTAGAAGAGATGCCAACTAGCAATTCCTTCAGCTCCAGAGGGGCTGGGTTTACTAGTTTTTTCTCATGAGATGATTTCTTATCCCAGTATTTTTTTATTTCTCTGGCATGACACCTTGTAATTTGATTTTTTATAGAAATTTAACATTTATTTCTTTCCACTGCACAGAGGTCAATGAGGCGGAGGAAGGGGCAGGGTGACCCCATCCATCTGCCCTGCCATGAAAATGAAATTTGTTTTCATGTCTTGCAGACTCATTGCCCTCCTACCACCTCTTCTTTCATCTCTCAGGAGCTGCTGTGCTCAGGGGAAAAGAGCAAAAGGAAGGAGATCTCCTTGCAGCTGCTGAGCTAAAGACCTTGAGAGATGGGCCTGAGCCATGACTGCCAGATGCAGGGGCAAGCTCAGATCCAGAGGCAAAAGCGCCCCAAGATCTGAGTCGGCTGTATCTTCAGCTTTGGTTCCATCTACAGGTGCAACATGGTGAGAATGTTCCACTGCAAGTAGTGTTGCTCTGCTGATCTGGTTTATATTGGAGAGAAGGGTCAGCACTTAGGCTTGGAGCTAGCTGGGGACACACCCATGGCCAAGTTGGGGGAGAATCAGACCCACCTTCTACCCAGAAGGTAATGTCAGGGATGAGAGATGGGCTTGAAACCTCCAGACACTCCAAAATGAGTCTGGCAGGTTGAGATAGAATAGGAATAACAGAGCCACAGAGAAGCAGGGCTGGAAAGGACCTACAGAGGTCATCTAGTCCAGCCCCCTGCCTGAGGCAGGATTGTCCCTATCCAAACTATCCAATACAAATGCATAATCTAAACTCTTTGTAAAACTATGTCATCCCTGCCACAGTACCCTAACCTGCCACAGGTAATGCAGGGGAACCATGGCAGCCAATGTCTTGCTTCTATAAAAGGTTGTTAATATACACTCAAAAGTTCCCAGGTCAAGGGCCATACCCCCACTACAGAGGAAGGAAAACCCCCACAAGCCATACCACTCTGACCATGGGGTAAAATTCCTTCCCTGACTCCAAATATGATGACTGGTCTGACTCTGAGCAGACGGGAAGACCCTCTAGCCAGGAACCTCAGACTTTTAAGTCCCACTGGCACTGGCACACCTCAGTCAAAATCCCTAGTCTTGTCTGTAACCCATGCCCAAAGCCTCTGAGGAAGGCTTAAAAACATCCTGACACATAAAGCAGAAAGTGAGGAAAAGGGGTGGGGTACAACCTGTAAAGCCCAGAAGCATGGAGAACACTCATAGAAGGATATTAGCATAGCTATGCCTATATTATCCCTGACCAGTGGCTGTCCAACCTATTCTTGAACACCTCCAGTGAGGGACAGTCCACCACTTCCATCTATTTTACTGCCTCACTGTTCTAACAGCGAAAAAGTTTTTCCTGATATCCAGTCTTTGCTAGGAGCTTCATGCTAGAGCTGATGACCCATTTAGGGTTTCTGGAATACAGTGCCAAAATAAATTTCCTGACTTGGGGACGGGAAGGGATCTTTTTACTGCCAATGTCACAGCATAAAAACCGCGAGTCAGACCCTGTCCCCTAACAAACAGATCACAACACTGGCCACATAATCATGGGATTAGAGAAACTCTGGTTTGGGTTAGTCTTTTTGACGTCTGAACTCTCCTTGCTTGATTCCTGCAGATGGATGCAAACGCAAAGTCACAGAGGAGTCAAGTTGAAAGGGAACTCTGGAGGTCATCTTGTCCAACCCCCTGCCTGAGGCAGGATCATCCCATGCCAAACCATCCCATACAAACAATCTAAAAACTCTACTTCAACATTACTGCTGCCCATTATTACCCATCAATTGCACAAGGTGATTTTAGTCCCAGATGGTGGGGCTTCTCTTGGGAACCTGACTGCAAAACTGCCAGCTTTTCCTGACTCCTCAATGCTCTGATCAATCAATCCTGCCCTCTCCCCACAACCTCCTACCTCCTGCAGCAATTCCTGATTGGCTGTTTTTCTCCAGATGGTGGGCCAGTGGGGCACAAAGAGCCAGAGAGGGGCTTGTGCCAAGACGGGCTAGACATGAGGAGGGGGCTAGAGTCCCTGGAGTCAGAGCTAGACTAAAAGGGCACTGGTGGGGATGAACTGGGGAGCACTGGGATGTCTTCCCATGCACTGAGGGGAACATCTTCAGGTACAGCAGCTGTGCTGTTGCCCTGCACCAGCCCAACCCACAGAGGCCCAACACTATGCATACCCCATCCCCTCCAGATGTACTTGCCCCTCTCTCTCTCACCAAACTAGTGGTTTGAGCTAAGCATCATCTTTCTTCTGTCCTCTCCATACAGCTGCTAAGCAATAATGGGCCCAAACTGCAGCGTTATAAGCTCTTCTGTCACCCTGTTCTGGGGAAAACATACAAACTGCAAACCAAATCATAACCAGCCTTTCCAGAGGAAGCTTGAGCTTTCTCCTCCTGGGCAAAGCTAATGAATCCCTTTAGCTTTGTCTCAGTGTCCAGGCCTGGATACACACTGCCAAGGTCCAAAGGCTGAATACTCTGTTGTACATGGGGGAGGGGGGGTGTTGTGTGTGTGTGTGTGTGTGTGTGTGTGTGTGTGTGTGTGTGTGTGTGTGTGTGCGCACGCGCACGCGCACACGCGCGCGTGCGCAGCAAGGCTGTGACTACTGGAGTGGCTGTGACATCCCTGGTGGCTGTGCGGTCCCTGCCCAGCTCAGGCTCAGCTGCAGCCCTTCCCTTGAATCTCAGCCACCATGCCTTGCTCTTAATGAAGGTTATAAAAGGGAGGCTTCCTGTGGGCTCTCCCTGAGGCAGAGTCAATCACCTCTGGGTCTCTTCTGGGTCCCTCAGTCCTGTGCCCCCAGGGGAGCAGGCCCCCTCAGCTGGTCTATACCCCTGCCAGGCACCTGTCACCTTAAGGACTCCTTGCACAACTCCATACCTCCCCTACACCATGCCCCAATCTCACAGGTGTTCTCAGTACATGATGTTGTTTATTTATACCCTCAGCCCTGCTTGGGCCTTCGGACCCCCCAGGCCCCGCACGCTGCCCCTTCTCTGGGCTCCCGGGTCTGGCTTAGCTCTTCCCTGAGCACAAGGACCCTTTGTGGGCTCAAAATAAAACAAAGGTCACTTGCCTATAAAAACTCAGTCCTTCTCTGCTCCAGGGACTTGCCTCTGCTCCCAGGCCTGCAGGGTTGTTTATATAAGTTTCAGTCCCTCCAGGAGCCCCGCTGTCCAGAGCTCCTCACCTTGTGGCTGCCAGGGAGAGACTGCCTGATCAGCTCAGGATCTTGGCTTATATAGCTCCAGCCTGAGCCCTCTTCCCATCAGGTGAGTCTCTCATTAGTCCCCATACCACCTGCAAGCACCCTTGCAGGCTACTAGCTCCCTTAAAGGAGCAGGCACACCCCAGTGCCCTGCTCCTGCTATGGGACGGTTTAAAAGAAATGTACCCTGCTCAGCACCGTGTACCCTGGGGGTCTGCAGCTGCATTATTCTGTGTCCACTTGCTTAAGGCTAACCTGAACTTCAGTTAAAAGCAAGTTAGAATGAAAGAGGAGGGCAGCAAAAATAGGGCCACCCCTCACAGGAGATACAGTCAGGGCTGACCCAGGACTGTGGGAGCTTAGAGGAGTTTGGGGGTTTCATGCAGCTGCTCAACTTGCTGTGGCTGAAAGCCAGCCCTAGGTGTGTGTGTAGAAGGCTGGCAGCAGCCCAGCCCAAGAGGATACAGGACCTCATGCAGCCAGGTTGGGTGTGCAGAGCCAAGGGAAGCAGGAGGGCAGCAGGTGTAAGAGCCAAGGCTATCCAAATATCATTGTTAGAGCTCCACCCACTGGCATCCACAGCCAGTCCTGCTGGAGGCCAGCTCCACAGAAATCCTCAGCATTCACATCGCCAGTCCATTGGCAGAAGAGCAAAGCCAAGCAATAGGTTGGGCAGCAAAGGCAGCAGTGCCAGGAGCAGTGAAGCAGGAGAGCACCACTGGCAGCACCGACAGAGCCAATTATCCGCCCACTGGCATGATGTTGGGCAAGCCGGGCAGGAACTCAGCAGGCAAAAGAAGTAAGTCCAGGCTCACGGGCATGTCAAGCAATGGAGAATCAGTGGGGAAAGAGAACAGCACTTCAAAATAGCTTCTGCTTAGACTCCTGCAGGCAAATCACATCCAAGAGGAGTGGGGAAAGACATGACAGTCCTGGGGGTCTACACACCAACAGTACCGGACAGCCAAAAGTCAGGGTTGCCATGGTGGCTGCCACAGTGCCATTCTACCATTTAACATCAAAGCTGTCCAACTGGTGGCCTGTGGGCCTCAGTGATACTGTGGCAGCAAGGGAGCTGTACATGCTGAGGCTGGCATCAGCAAAGCACATCTCTGGGTCAGTAGGATTGTTAAGTATGGAAAAGCAAAAGCTGAGTATGCACAAATTATGGCTTATATCATGGGAGTGCCAGGGAGAAGGACCAGAAGCCCACTCTGCTGGAGATTTTGCACACACACATTGAAAAGATGGACTCTGCCCCAAAGATGCCACAGTCTGATCATCTGATGACAGATGGATAGAGACACAATGACCATGTCACAAGGGCGGATCGTAGTTCCAGCCAGTTTGGAGGAAAAGAGAAGCTACCCACTCCCTTCTTTGACAGAATCCTCATTTTAAGGCATAGAGAGAGTTGCCAATGAGCTTCCAGTTCCCAGTCCTGTGCTTCCCTACATGTTAAGTGACTGAGAAGCCAAACACCTTTATGCTCACCCGTAACTCCTCCTATCCTTGGTCTCCAAAGCATTCTTCTAGCAGAGGGTCTGGCCCCTAGTTCTTCTCAGACAAGAAGGACCTTACTGAACATCTCACCATACAGCAGAAGAAGCATTAAATACCTGATGGAGAGTGTGGACTTGCCTTGCTCACACAAAACCTGTTCATAATAACAGAAATGCTGCCAAAACCCACTAAGCAGGCTTTGCCCCTGCATGCAGGAATGCGGAGAGTCACGCTTGTGAGTCTGCAAGGGGGAGGGGAAGTTGTGCTATTCCCTTCCATTCTATCATCTAATACCAGGGGTGTCCATCTGGTGGTCTGTGGGCCTCATGCACCCTGCAAGGCTTGTTGGTGCACTGATGGAGCTGCTTCATTGGCACAGCTCTGGAACCCAGGGAGTGAATGATGTCCCCCACCCCCTTCCTTACCCCACTGCTGAATTTGGGGGTTTCAGTCACTATTGGTGACTAAAATCAGCAACAAGGTGTAAGGAGGTGAGTGGCACTGGTATTCACCCCACGGTTCAGGAGCTGCACTGCTGCAGCCACTCTGGTAGCCATGTTAATGAGCCTGCTGCCCTGCCGCTGGAGATGATTTAGCCAGCCTGCAAGAAGCCCCATGTGCCATATCCAGCCCCTGGGCCAAAGCAGTTGGACACCCCTAGTCTAACACCATACTGCCTGGCACCATGTGATCAAAGAAGGAAAGAGGATATTGTGAAGGATGTTTAGATCTTATGGACCCTGACAGAGGAAAGGCACAAAGACTAGTGACTTTGTCCATATAAGTCTGAGCTTGGCCTTCCTGTGACTCTTATAATTTATACATCCTCAGGGCATTTATCTATGCATGGTGTTGTTACCCAAGTTCATTGCACCACTGGCTCATTAGCACTGAGCCACCATGTAGGCGAGATATTAAAAACATTGAAAGCTGATCACTCTCCTCGTGACCCCAGTGTCTATTAAGAATATGTAGATTGTGTCCTGCTAGGTACTGAGCTCAAATCTGGCCTGGGTGGTTAGAGCTAAGGACAAATTCTTAGTATCAATACACAAGTGACTAAGGCTGGTGGAGGCAGTTGGGACCCCTTTGGCTCTGCATGTATCCTTTATCTGAAGGGGCATTAATTGGGTAACAGACAATCTCCCCCAGGGATTCTACTGTGAGGGCAGAAGAAGCACTTCTTGGTTCAAATCCCTTATGAATTCCATTGGAAAACGTACTTAAGGGATGCATCATCCCCCCCTATGCAGTGCTACTTGCTTTTAGGGCTGTGAAGTTACTTTTCACTGCTACAGGGCTTTCCTCAAGGTCTATACTGAGGACTGAGTGGTGATCCTAGGTCTGAATGGTCTCCCTGCCTGAGGGCTTGTGTAGAGTCCCAAGAGCTTCAACACCTAGGTCCGCACCCTTGTGCACAGAAAAGTGACTGCCACGATTAGCAGTACTACATCCCTGGGATAGAAGTCTCAGGAGAGAGACCAAGGACTTGATTCTCAAGTGAGCCAAGCATGGCAAGATGGCAGCACTTTGACCAAATAGGTAGTTAGGTATGTTTGTATCACTCTTCTCTTTGCTCTGTGAATATAAGGAGGATCTCAGTCCCACAGGGAAGACTGAAATATTTTTAAATAAAATGAAAGAGAAGATTTTTCTCAGGCAATCCGTATTTTCTCCTCGCTAGGAGATCCAGAAAACCATCCTTTCCTTTTTCATGTCCTTGTGACAAGGTATTTAGCATAATTCACAGACTCATTAGAAGCAGACAGGGCCATGCCTTGAGCACTTCTGCTGTGGCCTCACACTAGCAAGCTCTGGGCTGTCAACCATGCCCCTTAGCACCTGCACCTAGAAAACCATCGAGACAGGCTAAAACTAAAACCCCATTTTTCAAACCCCCAAGACAATTGGGCCATTTCAGTCCAGGACCTGCATCATTATAGCAAGCATCATAATATTAGCCCAGGGTCTCTGGAAAAAGACCTTTTTCCATACAGCAATGGAGATCTCAAAGTCTCTCAAGGCAGCTCAGTGAAAGCCAGCAGCTGGAATTTCATGTCATCTTGCAAGGCCCTGGTGAAGTGACATCAAGCACTTTGCAGCACATGGTAACAGACAACCAGGTGGTAAACTGCTGTCTCTTTACAGAATTCATGACAACATTCTGTAAAGGAGATTTGCATAGTACAGTAGAAAATAACCTCCTATCTCCCACTGCTTGTGGTAGGTTGAAGGGATGAGAAAAAGACATCTCTAGTCCTGATAGAAACTGGGGACATCACCCTGTCAGGGAAGGCAGAATCCCAAGGCTTTCCCTTGAAGGAGTAAAAGCTTAGAGCAGCGTGTAAATTCATGGCAAGAAGCAATAAAGGTGAGTTTTATACATTCCCATTATTGCTTGTACGTCTTTGCAATAATGTTTATTGACATGTTTGAGCAGAGCACAAGCTGCAGTTCAGTTCAACTGCCTGTGAAAATGGGACATTTGTCAAGAAACAAACCTTACACTATGTAGAGGCGTCTCTCACTGCACATATTAGATGGGGCTGCAAGGAGGGAACAGAGGTGGTGGGTATGGCCCAGCCACAATTCCCCAAGAAGAGGGAAAATGAAAGCCGAGGGCATAGGTTCTTGTTACTGTGCAGTGATGCATATACCCAGGACAGACATATGTGCACCCATCAGTGACAGGATCCCTGGGAGGCACAATAAAATTAACATTGCATGGCTAGAAGGAGGCACATTGGTGATGCTCCCTCAGCACTGCCTTTGCTGAGATACACCAGGAGAACTTTGTTATGAATTGCACTGACACTCTGATGTCACTCCACCGTCCTCCTTCCTCTCCTCTCCTTCCCTGTCTCCAGCCCTTCAATCCTAAAAGGCCATAAGCATCTCCAACTCCCAAAGGCCTGCAAGGACACTCAGCATCCTAAATGACTGGATCTAGTGCTCTTTACCTATTGAAATTGAGACAAAACTGTGGGTTGGAAAAAGACAAGAGGTCTGGCAGATGGCCATTCTGCACATGGGACTACATAGCATTCTGCTTGGGGCACAAATGAGATTGAGTCATCTCTCGCAGTCCACCCTCACCCTCCAAAGTGGGTGGCCTGTATTTGGGCTGTCAGCATGGCCCAGATTAGAGAGAAAGGCCATGTCTAGCAATCTGGGATACAGCTTTCGGATTTAAATAGCTGAAAATAAATCTGGGCATCTCTGGACGAACAGATGTAGTTCAAGCCTATCTCAGCTCACATCCTCACTTTTACAGAAGCAGTTATACAGAAGACACCAATACACAGTTTGTACTGAGGGCAGGGTGGCGGGGGGGCGGGGGGAGACAGGCATTTGGTTCACTAGTTTATTCTTTCTTTTTATATGAAGGCTAAATACAGACCACCCTCCCCACATAGCTCTGCCCAGGCCCCACACTTCTGCCCAGCAGCTCCCCTTATTATTCTCGCCCAGGGCTCCCCACAAAGCACTGCCAGCGCCTCTCACTCCTGACAGGCTGTTATTTATTGCTGAGCCCTCTCCACATATATCCCACTTGTTACCACATACACTGGGCTCAGCCCCTTTTCCCCTCCTTGACTTGTACCCTATGCTGTCACCGGCCATTATGCTGTGTAAACCTTTCAAGCAACAATTCCCTTTGCATCCGCCACTGCACCGCCCAGGGAGTAGGAATGGCCTCTGGTTAACATCCCATCACTGCAGTGCTTTTGTTTTTTGTGCATGTTGATCAGAAATTACCTGGCTTAGAGAAAGTAATTTAGTGATAAATGATTGCCCATTTAGAGGGAGCCAGTCTCAGCAAAAGCTGCCTAGCATTAATCTATTTGTCAATCCATCCCGATCTCCTTTGCAGAATGAGTAGCTGCATGGCCCTAGCACCACAGCTGCTCCTGAATAGAGGCAAATTGCAGCTCCCTCCTTGGAGGAATGGGAAGGACTCACCAAAAAAACCCAACAACAAACAAAACACAAAATCTGGCTTCAGATTTCCTGTAAGATTGGGTAGAGAAATCAAGACCAGTTATTTCATAGTTTCATAGTTTCTAGGGTCAGAAGGGACCTGAGCAGATCATCGAGTCCGACCCCCTGTCATGGCAGAAAAGAGTACTGGGGTCAAACGACTCCAGCAAAGTGTACATCTAGCCGATGTGTGAGTGTGGGAGGGGTATGGGCCAGGACGTCAGCCCTGACTCTCAAGGGGATGCATGCACACAGCTCTGGTAAGAAGGCAGGTCCAACAAGTCTACAGCTGGTAGGGAAGTGTTGGATGAAACTTTTGGAGGGGTTGGGGGGGAGAAGAGGAAAGAGTTCAAAAAAGCAGATATATCAAAGCAAAAGACTTGCCTTGGGAGCCCGTTCTCAATAATGGTTGCTGGGAAGGTTGTCCAGGACCAAGGCTGAATTTCCCAGAGCCACAGTCAGGGCACTTCCCTGGAACATGGAAGACCCTGGTTCAAGTTCCTTTTCTGTGTGATACAGGAATTTGACCTCACCAGCCAAGGTGTGGGCTGTACGGACTGGCTCCCAGCCAAGGCATCTCACAACTGCACTGCCAAGTAGCTGTCTCACTCTCACAATGAACAGGCTAGGAAAGCTCTACCTCAATGTTAACTCCCCTGTGCTAGGAGAATCCAAATGACGGGAGACGAGGGGCAGTCTCCACTCCTGTTTGCTGCCAGGGTAAAGAACAAGTCCCACTGCATAGTGCAGATATGGGCTAAAAGTTAGACCGATTTATCCAATCTTGCCCACCTGCAAAACATTTGTTGTGCAGACAAAGGGCCTTGGACAAGATCTCTCTCTTCAGGGGATGGAGTGGCACCCAGAGATCATGAGGATGACCACATTTGAGCTGGGCCTGAATTGGAATACTGCATCCAAGTACTCAGCAAACTGTATAGGTGACCCTTCAAGATCTGGATCCCACTGAAGCTCACATTTCCCAAGCAGGCCTGAAAGGGGTCAAACTGGAAGTGAAACTCCCTACTTCACAATACTGCTTCATTTTTAGTAGTTACCAGAGTGTGCAAAACTGTATCCACATGCAAGTGGTGTGACTCTGGCCCAGATGAACCAAATCAACCAGAATCCAGCACCTGGACCTGTTCTCCAGAGCCCAGTCTATATAAAAACATAAGCAGTGATCTACTGGGTCAGACCAATGATCCATCTGGCCCAGCACTCTGCCACTGACTGTGGCAAGTAGTAGATGCTTTAGAGCAGGGGTGGGCAATTATTTCAGTTGGTGGGCCACTTAATGAATGTTGGTGAGCTGTTGAGGGCCACGCGCAAAAAAATCTTTCAGAAGGTATCATTTTAACAGATTACAGATAAAAAACAAATCATGTACTAAACAATCAAACATCTACTATAACTTTAATTTTATTTTAAAAAATAATATTTGTCTTGGTAGTTTTTTTGAGTAGTATATATAGAGGCAATTGTATTATAGCTCAAAATGAAGTTTTACTCTTGTATGTTGTGTGTGAGGGGGTGGGTTGTGGCTGGGGTGGGCTCTGTGTGTGAGTGGCTGAGCGAGTGGTAGCAGGGGTGTGCCCATGTGCATGGGGGGCTGCCCAGGCACCAGGTCCAGGGAGCTGGCCAGGGCTGGAGGTGGGCGGTGGAATACGGGTTGCGTACAGCAGAGCAAAGCTTGCCCAGGCAATACAGGTACAGGTGCGTCTGCCCCCCACCAAATCAGCCCACAGCTGCCCCCATGGTGCTCTGCATGAGGTTGAGCCCAACCCACTGTAATCCAGGGCAGCCCATGCCACACTTCCGCCCACGCCTGCCCCATGCCGCTGACAACACTGCACTGGTCCTGGCCATGGGCAGCATGCACAAGTTCCTGGGGGGCTGCTGCTGCAACCACCTGGGTACTGATTGGCTCCCCCCATCTCCAGTGGCTCCTCCTCCTTTCCCTCTTCCTGCCCCTGCTGTACCACTCCAGGCAACAGACAACGTGGGGAAGCCATGGGAACATGTGCCAGGCAGGGATGCCCAGCCAGGCCAGGGGGAACCTGCAGCCAAGGGGTTCCTGAGGTCAAGGCATTCAGTTTGATGCAATCTTTGAGTTTAAGATCCAGTCTTAGGCTTCTTGTACACGCCACAGGGGTTTATTTTGGTTTAATTCTCCCTACATTGAAGCCATGTATTTTTAAAAACACTGCTTCAATTTAGGAAGAATTAAACTGAAATAAACCCCTGTGGTGTGTACACAAGGGTCAGGTCCGATCCTTACTTGCCTCTCTGGTGGCAGGTGGGGCAGGGGGAGGGGAGGGCGAGCTGCCAGCGGGCAAAGCGGTCCCTGAGCTGTGGGGGGTCTGGTGCTTCCTTCTACAGTGGCACCCCCCAGGTGGCACTCACCCACAGGCACCCAGCCCGGGCAGTCCCAGGGGGCACCGCAGCCATGGAGGAAAGCACCAGCACCCCTGCAGCTGCAGGGACAAGCACTGGGCCCTTGTGCAGCTCAGGCAGGCAGACAGGCTCCAGGGAGAAAAAGGAAAAAAAAAAAAGATCAGGCTCACCGCTTTTTTTTCTTTCCCTTCAGTGGAGCCTGCCTGAATAGACTGGCTGCCACTGGGCTTCTTGCATGGGCTGCCCACACAGATCTCGGAGGTGTTTTATTTTGCTAAGTCCCAAAGTCATTTAATGCGCAATATGCTGCCGACAGTGTAAACAGCAACATCAGTAAAGCAGTGCAAAAGGGCATTTAAACTGCTTCAAAGGCCAATTTTGTGGCATGTACAAAGGCCCTTAAATGCCAACCCAGGCAGGGATTACCATTGGAGCCTCTCTCTAACTTTAAGACCAGAGTCATCTGAAGGCAATTCTTGATTAAGGAAAGAAGACCCCTCAGTCTTAGAATCAGAGAAAATTAAGGTTGGAAGGGACCTCAGGAGGTTATCTAGTCTAGCCCAACCTCCTGCTTAAAGCAGGACCATCCCCAACTTGATCATCCCAGCCAAAGATTTGTCTAGCCGGGTCTTAAAAACCTCCAAGGATGGAGCTTCCACCACCTCTCTGGGTGACCTGTTCCAGTGTTTTACTACCCTCCTTGTGAGAAAGTTCTTTCTAATATCTAACCTAAACTTCCCTTGCTGCAACTTGAGACCACTGCTCCCTGTTCTGTCATCTGCCACCACTGAGAACACTCCAGCTCCATTCTCTTTTTAACCCCCTTGAGGAGCTGAAGGCTGCTGTTAAATTCCCTCTCAATCTTCTTTTCTCTAGACTAAATAAGCCCAGTTCCCTCAGCCTCTCCTCATAAGTCATGTACCCCAGCCCTCTCATCATTTTTGTTGTCCTCTGCCGGACTCTCTCGAATTTGTCCACATCCTTTCTCTAGTGGGGGGGCCCAAAACTGAACACAGTACTCCAAATGTAGCCTCATCAGTGCAGAATAGAAGGGAATAATCACTTCCTTTGCCCTGCTGACAACACACCTACCAATGCAGCCCATTATGCCATTAGCCTACTTGGCAACAAGGGCACACTGCTGGCTCATATTCAGCTTATTGTCCATTGTGACCCCCAGGTCCTTTTCTGCAGAGCTGCTGCCCAGCCAGTCAGCCCTCAGCCTGTACCAGTGCATTGAATTGTTCCATCCTAAGTGCGTGAATTTGCACTTGTCCTTACCGCTCATGAGATTTCTTTTGGTCCAATCCTCCAATTTGTCTAGGTCACTCTGAATCATAGCCCTACCCTCCAGCGTATCTACTACTCCCCTCAGCTTGGTGTCATCTGCAAACTTGCTGAGGGTGCATTTTAAGCCATCCTCCAGGTTGTTGATGAAGACATTGAACAAAACTGGCCCCAAGACCAACCCCTGGAGCACTCCATTTGATACTCGCTGCCAACTAGACTTTGAGCCATTGATTACTACCCTCTGAGCCAGATGCTCCAGCCAGTTTTCTGTCCACCTTACAGTCCATTTATCTAGTCCATACATCCTTAGCTTGCCTGGGAGAATGTTGTGGGAGACTATCAAAAGCCTTGCTAAAAATCAAGGTACACCACATCCACCCTTCTGGTGAGACCAATTACCTCCCTTTCTTCACAGGTCTGGTATGGTCATGCAGGAGGATTGCACACATGGAGATGCTAACAGGGGGTGCAACCCTGATTCTCATCAAGCTGCCTCCCAAACTTTGGGGTAAAAAACAATGTGTGACAGAACCGCCTCTGAAGGGGAAGTGTCCTGCATTTGAGACACTTTCCTATTCTCGCTTCAGCATCCTCCAAGAGATCAGAATGCATCATAAGAGCCATTGTGTGCAGCTCCCTGCACAAAAGCAAGATAGAGCAATTCATAAACTAGCCCAGAGGGATGCCCATGCACCCCCTTTTGGGGACCTGCAGCAAAGGAGGTGCCACAGCTTTCCTGGGCAGCTTGTTCTACTGTCCCACTGTTCAGATAGTGAGCAAACTATTTCTGAGATTTAATTTGCCTTGCTGCAGTTTAAATCTATTGCTTTGTGCCCTGCTTTCTGAAATAATGGAGAACATTTCCTCCTTCTGGTTTACTGTAGCCTTTCAAATATTTGAAAGCTGCTATCATGTCCCACCCCCCTTCCCCAAATCTAATTTGCACTAAATGAAAGCCTCCTAGTTCTCTTGGTCTTTCCCAGTAGGGCTTGCATTACAACCCTTTTGTCATACTTCTGTTATGCCTCTGGACCATTCCCACTTTCTTTATAGCCCTTCCTAAAACATGGGGCCTAGAACTCCCACAACATTCCTGCTCAGGCCTAACTAGCATTGGGTAGTGGTACCACACCTCCTGGGTCTTGCACAAAATACTACTATTAATGCAGCCCAAAAGTCCATTTCTTTGCCTCTCCCCCATCAATGCCCCATCACCCAAGCAGTATTTGCTAAGGACACTCCTCTCCCTCTCTCCCAAAGGACAGGGAATCTTTGTGTGGGTGGAAGCAAATCCCTCATGCCGCAAACTTCCCTTCCCTTCTCCAGCTGTGACAAAGGAGGAGCCAGGCAGGCCAGTGACTGCAGTAACTAAGGGAGAAAAGCTAACCAGCTGTTTGCACGTGGGCAGCCTTCCCTCACCCGCAGCTCTAGGGACAGAGCTGGGAGATGGATCACTTCAAACAGGCTAAGATAGAAAAGCCTGTAAGGAGAAGGCATGAGGCAGATGTCCTGGAGCCTCTGGAACTTGGCATGTCCGAGGTGGAAGTCTGCCACTGCACATGCATCCAGCTGAGGCCTTCCTGCAGGTGCTGCTGTATCCTTAGGGGCTCAGACAGTTCCTATGTCCAGGGAGCTGTGGGTAGAGCCATCCCCTTTCAAACCGGCAGGTTTACAAGCCTCTAATTCCCAGCTACAAGTACTGCTCGCTTTGCCAAGGAACCAGTGGTGCATGCTGTCATTCACGCTGCCGGAAGGCCGCTCCTGCCAGCCTTTACGGCTACTGGACCAGCTGCTCGGTGCTAGTAACAGATGGCTGCATGGCACACCTGACAGACAGCAGACCTTCCAAGGACGAAGGGGGAGGGACAGTCCGCACACAGTGGCAAGCCCATTCCCCACCAAGCAGAGGCAGAGGTAGCATACTCACCCTGGTCCTCAGAAAGGACCGTCAGAGCAAGGTAAGCCTGGAATGATATCACAGATGCCTGTAAAGTGGCACACTGGTCCCAGCTCACACTAACTGCCTGTTTAGAGCCTAACTGCACACATGATCCAAGTTTGGCATCTCACAGAGACAGACGCAGCAGGAGATAATGCAAAAGTACTGGTAGTGGAAACACTCCAGCTAGCCTCTCCCAGTAGGGGAGCCATGCTGAGAATGGAGGAAGGGCACTAGCTCAGCTCACTACCACCACAGCCAGAAGAGCTGGAGGGACTGAAACAGGAAAGCTGGCTTTGGGGGAGCTTGATTCTACTTCTCTCAACAGGGTGCCCTGTGATATAATAAATAAAGGAGTGCTGACCATGGAGATGCCCATACCAGCTCCTCCTTCCCAAATGAAGTCACTGCAGGGAATGGATACAGGGGAAAACATCACAGAGCACAAGAGATATAAAGCAGTGATTATGTTGCCTACAATCCATCCTGGAGAACTGATCTGTGAGCGCACATATATTTAAATATTTGAAAAGCATCTTTTACAATGAATATCAAAATGACATACAATCCAAGTCAGAGAAAAATGCCCTTGCTTCTCCCTATCTCCCTTTTCTCATTACAGAGATAAATCCCGGGTGCAGCTTGCAGCAGCAGAGGGAGAGCAACACATATACAGTGGGGAGAACAACACACACACACACACACACGCACGCACGCACGTATATGTATAAATAGTAATAACAACAATGGTAAGGGAAGCTTGCTGCAGAATACAGCTAACCTGAGAGAAAAGGAAAGCTAGAAAGCACCTTAAACCTTCCCTTGCATTTGATCTGTAATGTCACTACTAGGAGATAGCAGAGGTGTTTCAGGATACGTGTTCTAGCTTCACACTAATATACTGGTTGTAAATGGTTCTGCCTTGGCAGTCCTAAATATTCAGTGTTTCCAACCCAAAAATGACCTGAAGTCATGAGCTACAGTCCCCCACCTCATCATTAATTGGGCTTTAAAAAAAAACAAAACAGGATTTTTTTGCTTGCTTGTTTTTATAATAAAAAGTGAACTCATTTTTTTTTTCTTACTTCTGGTTTCTCAACCACTAGCTTCAAATTTCATCATATTTTTCAGTCCCCCCGTCCCAACAGCTATAAGGGCTAGAAAAGTACTTTTCTTAAACACAAGTAGAGATTTACTTTGAGTTGTGATTCCAGAAGCCAGGCTTTTCAGGTGAATAAAAAAACAAACTAAATTTCATCAGGCACACAATATGTTTGTGATATTGGAGAAACTTGGGTATGGAAATGCTTCCTTTATAGGTGGCACAGGGAAGTCACTGGCAGAAGCTTAGAAGCACCTCCTACACTGGCCCAACAGTAGCCCTTCACGCTGAAATGAAGATGTTCAGCCCCTGCCTTTTTTCCTGCAGAGCTGGCCTCTTGCTGAGGCTGATGGAAGAGACAGGCAGTATTCACTGCAGTGATCTTCCTAATATAGACACTGGGGAGTAGGTTGAGACCTCCCCGGGATGAAAGGATCAGGCTTGAGCCCAGGATGTAAAAAACCTAAACTACAGATGGCTAGACAAGGGCAGGATAGGCAGTGTCTACCCCTGAAGTGTCTGTGTGGTGACAGCAGAGTGGATGGGACCCCTAAGCTGCATGTAGCTAGTGTGTGTGAAAAACATCTTACTACTTTCTTCTACTGGCTCATTTTATTTCACACAGCTTTAAAATAAGAAAAGTCCTCAGGCCCACTGACAGTGCATTGAATAGGAAGGTGGGATACATGCCCAACTTTCTTCCCCCGCCCTTTCCCCGCCATGGCACAGCCAAAGCAGAGCTTAGTGGAGCCCGTAGAGGGGTGGGGGTGGATGTGGGCTGCTCACTGCGAGCTTGGGACTCCCTGCCCTGCTGCCCTCCCCACAGGAGCCCTGCGGCAGTCACATCACCATGGCAAGGCTCCCCCTGCCTGCCCGGCAGAAGTGGGGGCACATCCTTCCCCATACCTCTTTCCCCAGGAGTGTGCACAACAACAGGGAACCAGCCCCCAAGCTCCTGCATGAGCCACCCATGGCTCCGTCCTACTCTCTGCCCTGCCCCAGGCCCCATGCAGTGCTCCTGCTATGCAACACCCACAGGCCCAGCCCCTACCCCATTGCCCCCCTCACCATGGGGGCCTCAATATGTTCTCCCCCTCCATACCCCCAAATTATCTGCAGGCAGCTGCTCTCCACCACTACCTGGGGCTGTATTCCTGGCCATGTTCATGTGTACATGCACACCCATGCATGTGGTGCCCCCTGCATCCCACTCCCCACAACCCCTTGCATGCTGGAAC
>NW_017729034.1:7215824-7218687 GCF_001723915.1 Gavialis gangeticus
CCTGCATCCCACTCCCCACAACCCCTTGCATGCTGGAACTCTGTCAACCAGCAAGAGGAAACCAGCCATTTCCTGTGTTTTTCTGTGGTGAACGGACAACCCAGATCCCTGCACGATCCTGGGAATCCAGAAGAAATGCTATCCCAGAGTTGTGCAGTCCAGGACTGAGACTTGATGTTCCCATTTCAGGACCATCCTGGCCAATGAGGGGCGGGTGGTCACCCGATTGGATAGTGCTAGGAACAGCCTCTGCCAAAACATACCTAACCCATTCTGTGCTGGTAGCAAACACACACACACAAAAGAAACATTTTTATGTATCTGATTTTTGGTAGACATGTAGTGCTTACATTCTCCAACTTAGGCGTGCTCTGGTTATGCAACTTCCTTTAGCTTATAGTTCATGCAGAGCAGGAGAGAGCAGGTGGGTCATGTTTTCACCATAGCCCTCCCTCACACTGTCGGATGTGCTGTACACATGCTATTTTGGACACAGTGGACCCTAGTGCACAGTTAATCACATCTGAAATTGTTACCTAGCCAAACATTCACATAATTAATTGTGTGATACAAGCTACAAAGTTTGCACAAAAAATGTGTAATGAGTTTGTGGCTGGTTCCTATTACACTGCCTAGGGTGGCGGGGGCTGGACCCCATGATCTCATGAGGTCCCTTCCAGTCCCTAATGTCTATAAAATCTATGAAATGTAATGGAACGTGTGGCCAGGCTGGGGCTCCCATTTGCAAAGTGCACCCCTACCATGAGCTCCCATCATTGGGAGCCCCCATCTGATTCAGGCTCCCAGTCATGGAGGCACACTGGAAGCCCCAGGTTGGCCAGGGGCTGGGAGCCATCAGCTGATGCAGCTTCCAGCCACTGAAGTTTGCTCCTTACCAGTGCAGGGGGAGCCCAGGATTATGATCCCGGGCTCTTCCTGAGCAATAAGGCATGATAGGATTTGATGCTGGATCACACAACTATGCCTCCTACCATGTAGGCGTGGCATGCCAGGAAGCCGAGATGTGGGGATTCTGCATCAGATCCCATCACGCCTTTACTTGCATGTCTGCCAGGGGCCTGAAGGCCAGATTCTATTCCATCTATTAGACCAGAAGTAGATTTAGGCTCCTAGTTGTGATCCTATTCCACACCGTTCAAGTCCCAGAAAAATTATAACTGTAAAAGGTGGGTGGGTCCTCAGCATTTTTTGTGCGTGACTCAGTCTAAAGGGTAAGATGACAGCATGTTACAAAAGGAAATGAATTAAAATATTTTTCAAGATCTGAACCGACTGGAATAGAGTAGGATCTGGCCTTAGCATCCTTATTGGATATCTGTGCTAAGTGCTGCACTCTTTGGGTGCATATCATGTAGTACTAGTTCTACCAGGGTCTGCCCAGAGACAACTGTTTCAAAGCAGGTAGGATAGGCCTGTCCAACCCTGCTCAAATCCCTGAATGAGACAAAGCAAATAGGCCTGAAATCTGAGTCCTGCTGTAGTCACAGGAAGTTTTGTCACTGCCTTGAATAGACCCAGAATCAAACTTCAGTCATTTTAGAGCAGGCACCAGGGTCCAGAGAGATCCGTGACTAATTGGCTTCACTTTCAAATATGCCAGGGGCCTGGTTCCAGCACCTCACATGTAATTCTTAAATCTGTGACACTGAGGTGGAGGTCTCATGAGGCCAGGCTTCTTTGTTGTGCTTTTAAGCTCCATTTCTAGCCTTGGTCAGAACTGGGAAACAAGAAGCCTGCTCAAATGTGCCTCTGTCAGAGTTGATCATCCTGCTTATATATCTCTGTGTGCATTATGTTCATGGACCATTTGTCACTGCACAAGTATTTTTTTGAATGCATCTAGAAACAAAGAGATGCATTCATCTCAATAGATGCACATACATGTATATGTGTTGGCTTGTGCCTCTCCACTGCACGCCTGGGAAGGGCTCACCTCTGTGCATTTATTTGTCATCAGCACAATAACAATTTGCACTTCTATGGCACTTTTCATCTGAGTATCCTGGGGGTGGATGTCACCCTATCATTTAAAAGGAGCCTCATCCTGTGTCATTGAAATAAGTACTACACAAATACCAGCTCCAAGGATTCCGTCATTTCAGGTCAGGTCCCCCACAACAATGAGTGAGACTAACTTAAATATCATGAGAATTTCCAAATAATAGCAAATATTGGCTCTCTTACTTTGCCTTGTGGTGTTTGAATCTTGAGGGCAGGATCAAATCCCCTTCCAAGCTTTGCTCTGTATCCACAAGAGCTAAAGCAACAGCTTATTTTCCAAGGAAAGCAGAGGATCATTTGCCTCCAGGAACATAGGGTTCTAGCAAACCACAGTGTATCACTAAATTCTTAAAAGAAAAATACAGAGTTGGCCAAAGCAGAGTCACTTTCAGTCTACAGACAGGGAAACAATGGCACAGAAACATGAAATCGCTTCTTTAAGACTGGCTTCTTGATAACTGTACTATCAGGTCATAGGTTATCTGAATCTTGCTTGCACACATGCATACATGTAGGGCTGTGCAAAACAGCACCATTCCACTTTGACGGAACAGTGTTTTGTTCTGAGTTTCATTTCATTTTGAAAGCACTGTTCTGTTTTGTTTCACAGTTTCAACGTTTCGCTCATAGTCTATTTCGCAGCCAGCACCAGAAGGATCAATGCTGCTGCTGGCCCCAGCTGGCAGCACCACCCTCCTGTGATCCAGCAGGCAGATCAGGGGCCCATACCCATAGGAGCAGTCTGGCACAGCCGCCACAGCCCTCCCCAGGGTATGGGCGAACCCCCAATCTACCTGCCGGATGACAGGAGGCTGGTGCTGCTGGCTGGGGCCAGTGGCAG
>NW_017729034.1:7218698-7235513 GCF_001723915.1 Gavialis gangeticus
CTGGTGCTGCTGGCTGGGGCCAGTGGCAGCACTGATCTTCCTGCTGCCGGGTGTGGGCTCCCAGGCTCATGCGGGGACCCGCCCCTGCCCTGATCCTGGGGCAGGAGCGGGTCCCCACATGAACTGACTTGCCCTGGGCCCTACACCCTTCTTGGGTCGGCTCTGGTGTGGGGCCTGGGAAAATCAGCTCCCAGCAGCTCGCAGCCCCATGGAACTGAGCCTGGTGGGGGAAATTGGAGCGCAGCGCTGGGGCTGCGTTCTGCCTCCCTCGGCTGGCTCAGCTCCCACCAGCTCCCAGCCCTGTGGAACTCAGCCCAGTGGCAGGAGGTGGAGCGCAGCACCAGCTCTGCCCACCTCCCGCCGCCGGGCTGAACTCCATGGGGCTGGTGGAGTCGATCGGAACACAGTCTGGCAGCGGGAGGCAGCCAGAGCTGGCACTGCACTCCGATTGGCTCTGCCAGCCCCACGGTGCGCAGCCCAGTGGTGGGAGGCGGAGAGACCCAGGGCTGCACTCCCTGCGGGGCTGAGCCTCATGGGGCTGCAGAGCCGCTTGAACCACAGCCCTGGCTTCCCCCTGCCTCCCATCACCTGGCTGCTTCGAAATTCGAAACATTTCGAAACTTTTGAAATGTTTTGACTGCCCTCATTTTGTTTCGAGGCTGTTTCGAAGCCCTTTATTTTGTTTCGATTTCACTGTTTCAAGCTCGAAACGAGTCAAAACAGCATCGAAACAAAACAGCTGGCGAAGCTTTGCGCAGCCCTACATACATGGACATGTTTACATACACATTCATGCTTTGGAGGTTGTATCTCTGTGTGTGGCACCTAAACACATAAAAGGAAGGAGTTCATATATCCATATACATCTCTGTCTGCCTCTGTTTAGTGTACTAATAGGGATATGGAGTTTTTTCCATGGAGGGCAGAGCAACAAAGACTGTTCACCATAGCTTCTGAGGCAGAAATTTGATTTTGACTCATATCAAAGGCTGCTGACCCCAGCTATAAGCAAGTACTTGGGGATGGGGAAAAGCTAATCAGACATGATGCTTACAGCACTCTTTGCATTTCAGTAGCTACGCAGGAGGCTATGCCCGAGCCACACTAGCCAGTGAACTGTCAAGGAAGGCTAGCGACAGATATCTGACTTGGATACGTGCATATAGCTGTGCAGTGTAGGGAATACATTTTTCTGTGCGCATGCTAAGGAGGCCACATGTTGACAGCACGTGTGTACTGCCCCCAAGTCTTGATGCATGTGCCCTGGATAAATAATCAGGGCTTTTGCCCCGAGCATGTCTGCTACCATTTGGGTTTTGTAAAGAGTGACAGCTGCACGCATTTCTGTTCAGCTTGTCTTCAGGGTAGAGCCGTGTTTGCATGGATTTGGGTGTTGTACAAGCGGCGGCACAGTTGTAATGTTACTTTAAATGCAAGTTTGTGTACCAGCTCCAAGAACGCGCCTGAGAGACGCAGATGAAACGAATGCAGTCACTTTGAGTACAGGATCTGCATAAATCACTGTCCAGCGCATTCATTCTTATTGACAGATTAATTCCTTTCTCAGGTTTTGCTTAAGAGTGTACCACTGAATACTAATAACAATCCCCAGTGCTGGAGTAGGTGTCACTCAAGACAGAGTGAGAGATGGTGGAGAGAATTGAGCTAAGAGCACTTGGAGTGAGAAACTCAGAGCTACACCAATTCCAAACTCCCCCAGCGAGGGTTGGAGTAGGGAACCACCCAGCTGCATATACTGAGGCATGCAGGACTCCCTTAGTCTCCAGGCTTCCAGCCGAATGCACTGCAGGGAAGAGTACAAAGACACTGGCTAAGGAAGACGATCTATGAAGTTCACCCTACTAAATCACAAAGCCATAAGGAAAGCCCACAAATTCTCTAATCAAACATAACACAGCCAAGGCATCAGCCTGCAGGACAGGGGAGGGCAGCAGAGCAGGGAATTCTGAAATACCTCCCAGCACCAGCTCATTCCTTGGGTATATTTTATACTCTGCACCTGAAAAATGAATGAGATGATATTTTCACTTAATCAAGTCTCCTGGCAGAGGTGTCAAGCACAGAGAAATCGCTTGTCACTCCAGCGTTTCCCAGAGTGCGCTCACCACGCCAAGAAATGGAGGGCAAAGGGATTACAGAATTAAGCGATGCCGGTACAGCAGCCGGAGAGCGGCCAAGATTTAGCTGTCACTTTGAAGAAAACTCCATTTCATTTTGTGATTTACTCAGAGCGAAAGCTAAAGTGATGGGGCCTGGCCAAGCCTCTGGGATCTATAAACTGGGGATGTCAGGACTGTCATCCTGGAGGGGGCTCTCCAAGCACATTAACCTTCTGCATCTCAAGGCAGAGCTGTCACATCCCAGCCCCCTGGGTCAGCCTTGGGACCAGCTGGCATAGGCTGCAGACTTCATCATAGCTGGCCAGGGCACCCATTTGCAGGCTGCAGGCCTTGCCCTCAGAGGAGGGGAATGAAATGTTTTCTGGAAGTCTTGGAGAACTGACTTTCAATCCTTCCTGTGGTTCACACAAGTTAAAGGAGTCTGATGAGTCTCAGCACAGACCAGAGAAGATGCCTGCTTACACCACAAAATACTCATTCAAATTTGACAAGATGGGCACTCACCAGTGAGGAGAGGGTCAGGAAAAAGGGAGAAGGTGAATCTTTTACCAGCAGGAATGATATGCTGTGGCAGGACTAAGGGAGGGCTGGCACGCACAGTCCCTTCCCCACCATTAAATTGAGATTACAGTATTCACACCTACCATGAGGGCCAGCAGGTTTGACACTGATAGACCTGTGCCTGTCTGCAACAGCAGCAAGTGACTTTTAGAGGTCAGAATTCTGGTTGGTTTTTTTTTACCTCCAGGCATTTTTCTTAGTAAGGAAAGCACTTTTCCCCCACAAATCTGGGCCCATATTCCCCCTCACTCTCATCCATGCCTTTTGACATAAAGATGCTATCAATAGACTGACTCCTCTACCCCCACTCCAAGTATAAAGTCCACTGAGACCCTGCCTTCTTCATGAACTTTTACGTTTGAGCTATTTTCCACCTGATCAAACTTCCCACCTTTTCCAATCAAGTCACCTTCCTGCATCCTCCATCTTCCATTCTCTTTCCACCACATCCTACCTCATGCCATCCCTATGCATTCTGAGTGGATTCCATCAGAACAGAATCCCCTTGCAGATGACAGTCATCCTTTAGACTTAATCTGCCATACATCTTGGGAGAAGTTTTTTCCCAGTCATTCGTCAGCTCACTACAACTGTGGCACAGAGATCAGGATCTCCCAAAAGTTCCAGCTTGGCTTCTTCACAATATTGAAAAGGGAAACCCATACCTAGGCTTCAAACCTGGCTCTGTCTCTCCAGTTGTCTGGACTAAACCCCCAGACCTCTAATCTTTAAGAAGTTTCTAGTCCAGGCAGTCTAAATTCACATTTCAAATTTGCAGCTCCAGTCCAAGATGAGCATGCTGATGATAAGCTTAGGTTTTCACCTACAAGATGTTAAACTCCGACCCAGAGTTTGTGCACCTGCTTCTCTTCTTGCTTATGTCTGGTTGACATCAATGGGATTGCTCCTGGTTTGCCCTGATGCTACTGAGAGCAGTTAAACCTTATGGTTTTATTTCACCTGGCCTCAGCTCCTGAAAAACAAGCTAATGTAAAATAAATGAATGGCTCCTCCTCCTCACTGCTTTTAGTGACAAGTCTTAGGGCTAAGATGATGGTTTGTTACAGAAAAAGGCACCTTAATGATGGAATAGAGCAGGCCCTGTAAGTCCAAAGAAGATGCAACACAGCAAAGATAGCACACAGGTCTTGCCATTGTTTCCAGTGTCTTTTCATCATTCAGCAGCCAGCCATGTTGCAGTTGAATGTATCCCATAATAATCTTAACTGTGGCTCATTAGAGAGCTGGCCTTTAGTTTCCATTTCTGCACTGAAGTAACTTTGCCCTGCCAGCTCAGCGTAACATGCTCAGCCTCTCTCAGGTGAGAATGCTCATGCTTCTGGCAGCTGTTGCTAGCATAGGAAAGGTTAGCAGCACCACAATGCCTTTTCTCCTGGCTTGCTACAGAGATAACTCCAGGCCAGAACAACCCTAAATTGGGGCATGGGAAAAAACTGTTGAAATTTGTAGCTGTAACCCAGCCCTCTCAACTAGTAACAGCATATGAAAGTGGCACCAAAAGGGGTACCTCCATTTTAGGGTGCTCAGCCTGCAGACACCCTGTTTCACCACTACGCTGAAGTTAAAGGCAAGCACAACTGGAAAGCTTGGCATCTGAGCACAGGCACTACCACCCTAAACAGTGTAAACTGCATCTTGCTCACTTGTAGCAGCAAATGTGAACATCACCCTGCCAGAGTGCAAGCAACAAGATCAGGTGACCATGAATAACTTGTGTGACAGCACATCCTGCCATTAACAAGTCTTTTCAAATAAGTTGGAAATTCTCTGCTAGCAACTGCTCTCCTCTCTTCCCCTGTCCTCCCCCATTCAGCTATTTTGTGTTTTGGTATAGATAGTCTTTCACCTCCACCTGAGACTGGAGCTGTCAAAGAAGAAATGATAATGCGTTAAGCCATATCTGATCATCTTTGTGCCTGCTCTCTCTTCTCCAGTCTTTTCTCCAGCCTGTTTGTCTACATTTCCCTTCCTCACCTCACCTCTTTCTCTCCTTATCTCCACCTCACCATATCTTCCCACCTCTACTACTTTTGCTCCCCCCCTCATTCTTCCCCCACCCAGCTTCACTAGTTTAAGCTGATTTTTTTTCTTTGCTGATTTAAATAAAATACAGACTCTGCTCATGAGCGAAGGGAAAGGCACCTCCCTGGTTATTTTTAAAATTTTCCAAAACAAGCCCCAAGGCTCAGTCAAAGTCAATTTGCCTAGAATACTTCAATGGAGGGAGGCTCAAACCAGCACCACACACATTCATTGCTCTGCACCAGTAGTCATTCACCTCTTCTGTGATATCTACAAAGGGTGGCACCAAGATACCAGTGATCACTACCCGATGTTCCCCTCCTGCTCCTTTTGGTTAAGAAAGAGTACAAACTCCACCACTCAGACACAGGTTCACATGCTGAAATTGTCCCTCCAAAATTCAGCAGATCCCAGATGAAGCGCTTGGGCACAGCACACCCTACAGTTTTAAGGCCATTTCATGAAATGTGAATATTGTCCTATAGCAAACTTTACTCCAGTAGTTCAGATGTTTGTACCTGGGATTTCTGTCTGAACTCCTCTCTTCTAATAATTCCACAAGCATACAGCTGAGCCACGCTCTGTTTTTAATCTTCTAATTCTTTATTGTTTCCTCTCATCACAGGGATTGTGGCTCTCACTTGGAATATTAACTGATGGGAAGTCAGTGTCTTACTCTCAGGAAGATGAAAAATATCAAATCTGAAGCACATCACTGATTCATCTACTCCTGCATCCTGGTTCCCTGCACATCTGCCAGTATATCAGGGGAAGACAATACCTTGTTCCATAAAGCACCTCAATAACTGTACAGAGTCAGAGGTGTAAAGCCTTCCTCTCCCATCTTTTCAGCCACGCTCAGCAGGCTAACCTTGAATTTGACCAGTGCTAGAGGTGTTCTATCTATGTGATGAGCTAAGGCCTTTCCCACAAAGAACCTGTCAGCTTCTCTTCTCCATTGAAACCAAGCCAGGCAGGAAGCTGGTTCTGGGAGGCAAAACCCATATTGAGGTGGTGGCCTTTATCATACACAGTATTTGTCTGTGGCAGAGGCAGCAACAGTAACCTAAGCTCTTGTAGCAGTGACCCACGTTATCTGGCCATATTGTGATTAGAACCGGACAGAAAATGGAATTTCCATTCTGACAGAAAATTGTTCTGTCAGAAAAAATTTCAGCTAGCTCTATTTGTGAATCCTAGCTGCTGCCCATTCGCATACATACTTACAGGGGCCTTAATGCTTGTGGACTACATACAAAGCAAGAACTCTTCAATGTAGGACGTGTGTCCCTGGTGCTTCAGCCCAATACTTGCTGATTATGGCTGTCACATGTCCAAGGAGGACATCATGGGCTTTCCTAATGTATGCGTCTAAGCTACAGAACAGGAAACATGAATGATGACCTGAATAGTATACACTCATTTTTACCATAGTAAAAATGGAATAGTCCTATAGTAGGGCTCTGAGTGACTGAAGACCAGCACTATAAAAGTGAAGAATACCAAGGATGGAGAAGAACTGTTTGCTCGAAAGTGAATACAATATAACCTCATGAATCCGGCATGCTCAGGACCGACTACCTACCAGAAATGTGAAAATTCCAGATTTTTGAAACCAGAGCAGCAGCTGGTCCCGGAGCAGGGGCCGCATGCAAAACAGTGGCACAGGGTGGTAGATGGTGGCGGCAGACACCATGTGCAAGCTTCCCCCTTCGCTGCTCCAGGACTGGCCACCACTACTCCCCAATAGAGTGTAGTTTAAAAAAGTGACAGATTTTTGATAATTCTGGATTTTTGATATCCAGATTGATAAGGTTATACTGTAATTAAATGTATGTAGATGCAACTGAAAAAAAATGGAGGTTGGACGTAACAGACTACCTCCTCAAAGTGGGAGAACCTGTTAGAACATCTAACAACCCTGAAGGCAAAACAGAGGAAGTCCCACTTCATGGGGCATTCAAACCTGGACTGGGAGATTGCACTATCATCTGCAAGCTCACAGTGATATCTTAAAAGAGGGAGCTAATGACTGACAGAGCATTTCCACTTGTGTGATTTTCTCTCGTCCCACATTTGGTGTCTCTGCAATCTCTGTTTAGCAGGAGGGAGGCATGGTGCCCCTCTGGACTTGGTAGGGGTTAAACCCTCAGCATCCCCACAATGGGAAAACACCTTTTACAATTCAGTTGGATCATTCCCAAGGATTACCTAGGAGGACCTACTCCTGCTGAAGCAAAATGTTAGACTGTAATAAATGATTTCACCTTAAGAGGTTTTAACTGTCATCGGCATCAAAATGGCTTTGCAACAGTTATGAGTAGATATAACTCAGAAGCTTGACAGCCCCATGCACTCACTGGCACACTGATTCAGTAATGATAGTATACATACCTCCCCAAGGGAGCCCAGAAAGCAGATGCACAGATACTTGGAGCACAGGGTCCCACCCCAGCAACAATGAAGCATCTTGCTTCCTCACCTGCATTTGGGCAGGGTCCCAACTTCTCTTTCAGATCATACTATTAGGTTAGGGGCACACATTACACATAAATCAACTTAAGTGATCAGAAATCGGTTTAAACCTGTAACAGGACAGATGTTCAGTACCCATAAACCAGTTTGAAAATGGCTGAAACCAGCTTGAGATAAACCTGGCTGAATGTAATATCAGACTTAACTGTTTTGGGTTGAACTGGTTTATGCAATATCTGTCCCAGACCTCTTCCTGGTTTAAGTTAAACCAGAGTTGTCCAGCTTCCCAGCATGCTGTCTTGGTTGGGCTGGGCTCTCTGCTGCAGCTAATAATATACCTAACGGAAGGACGTGCTTTGGGAGTGCAGCACCGAAGTTCTAAAGAGCACAAGTTGGAGATGAATGTTTCACTGACAAGGTAAAGGCACATGGAGCTCCTCACAAATGAACACCACCAAAACCTTCATACTACACCACAACATCCTTTATTCTACATAGGCTTCCATTATCCCAGTCCTAATCATTTATCAGGCCTATTCCTTGTGCCTTTATTACTTGCAAAGCCAGGAGCCTCAGGGGCTGATCCAAAGCCAGTCAAGTCAATGTGAATCTTTTTAGTTACTTGGAAGGGCTTGGGACCAGCCATTGGCAACCGGCACCAGCTCTGCAAGACTCCAAGAGAGAAAATTAAAATGGATGCATTTAAATCATTTCTGAAAATGTCGTATATATCACTCCTATGCTTAGAAAGAATCTATGCAAAGTCATATATTCTGGGACCTTCTGGCACTTGCAGCAAGTGCTACGTGTGCATGATGCTGGAAGTCTCCCTTTTTCCACATTTCAGCCCTATACAGTTTCAAGACAGCGGGCTTTAAACCACTCACTGGTTAAAGTGTAATTTTTTCTGGAATTTATGGGTAATTGGGAATGTGGGGTGGAGTAAATGCACATTTGGGAGAAACAACATTTCTTTGGCAGGATATTTTTATGAATGGCAGTGGTCTGAAGCAGGGGCTGAAGTGATGAGGTAAACTTGATCTTGCCTCAGCATGGTGAGTTGGACCAGATGACCTCTCAGGGTCCCTTACAGACCCAAATATGTACATTTCTGATATTAGAATTAGTCCCAGGGAAATGGATCAAAGGCAGAGTGCAGGTGAGGTACTTAAAAGGTATGTCATAAATGCATTCTTTCATATAACAAAGATTTTTTTTTTAAGATCTATACCCTCTATGTGCATATGCACATGTTTGCAATACATACACACCTATTCTAGTTTAGGACACAAAGATGTGTTTCCTCTTTGCAGAATTTTTAAACACCCCCTGCTTCAGTAAGGTGCTTGCCACCTGCCTATCAAAGGCACAGGCTCCTTCTTCACTGTGTGCAAGATTAAGTCCCTGGAGAGTACATGGGCAGCAATCCATTGTTCAAAAGTGATTACTGTGGGGGGGGATGGAGATGAGGGGTGAGAAAGTAAAGAGGAAGATGGAGGATAGACAGAGGCTCTTCTTAACCCTCCCAGAGCCAGATGTCTGAGCCTTTTTAATGTGTAATGAGGAACAAATGTGCAAGTAAGGGATGCCGGCCAACACATATGGGTCCTATTCTTCCCCTTTCTGCAAGGGCACAGCTGAAGTCAGTGGGAATTACTCATCTCCTGCCATGGAGTAGAATAGGGCCTAGGGCTGTGATTTACAATGAGAATCAGTAGAGCTATGGAAAGGGGGCGGGGGGGAGGAGAGAATGAAAGCAAGGAGTCTGCAATAACAGTTTTTCTCCCACTCTGCACACACTTCGAATGGACTGCTGTACTTACACAATGGCTCATCAGAAACCAATCTTTATAAAGGTTCCTTAAACAGCATTACAGACTAAGCGGTGATACAGACAGGCCTGAATTGAACTCCCAGACTCCCCAGACTTCCGGAAAAAAATCAGACACTGAATCAAATTCCGATTTCAAGGAATATTTATCCACCAAATGAAAATACAGTTCCCTTGGAACAGGGAGAGATGCTTCAGTGCACGTGCCGCCATACCACTGTTCATCAGCTGCAGGTCCTGGGTAATTCCCTTTGATTTCCCCACCAGTGTCTCTGTTAAAAAGGCAGTATTTTCCAGTGGTTAGTGAAAGGGAATATGATACAGGACTCCTGAGACCTAATTCACTCACTGGTTCAATAGCCTCTGTGTCACTTGAGTGTACAGTTTTCTACATTCACCTGCACAAAGGGTCACACTGGCCCAAAGGTCATCATCCTTAAAGGGCAGACTCAAGTGCAAAGCTAATGCTGCTAGTGCCACAGCTGCCACCTGGAAAAGCCATCTTGGCAGGTGGCTGAAGGGAAGGGGGAACCAGGAATCAGGAACAAACAGCCCATCTCCCAGGGGGCCAGACCTGGGCAACTCCAACAACAGATGACTAATGATTCCAACACAGATATATGGAGAGAAAGGGAGGGAGACAGTGCTCCTGGATCAACAGCTGCTCCCTGATGAGCAAGTAACTGCAAAGGATAACTGTCCTTGGTCTCTGTAATTAGCTAGAAGAGCTTATCCTTCTTTTTTAAACTCTGGGGCCTCACCTTGCTTACCCAGGGCTTTGTGACTCCCAGTTTACACCACTGAACTGTGCTTTCCATAGCTTGGCCCCTTCCAACCACACCAAAATGGGCGGCAGTAAGGAACATGACAGCCTGCTCCTATGAAACAGGGTCTCAAGCGGAGTCAATGGACACGAGGAGCAGCACTGGAGGCCACCCAATTCCCTAGTAGTGTTTCCAAAGTGCCTACTTTTATCTTCCAAGCCCTACAGAGTTGACGTTTAAGCTATCCGAACAATTCTCCCTTCCCTCCCCATGCAATACAGTGTCAACTGTGATCAACTGAGGCACTCAATTTAGCAACAACTTTGAAGGAAATGGTTATTGGCTGGACACTGTTAGCATGTGCTAAACCACAGACCTTTCCTGCCTTTGATACCCCTCAGGGCACACTGTAGAGTCCATTTGTTCAAACTTTTTGTACAACTGAGGATGAGGCAGAACAGGCAGGCAGGAGAGGGGAAGTAATTCATTTAGTGAGTTGGTGCTTTTTTAGTCACATGGTGATTGCAATTCCTCAAGCCCACAAGTGCTCTCTCACTGTTCCCATCTACCTGTGGTCCATGTCCCACTTTGACTGTAAGCTCCCAAGGGCAGAGATACTTTTTACGCAACGCTTAGCACAATGGGAATCCTGATCTGGGAGCAGGGCCTTATGGGCTAAAGGCACTTTTAGAGATGTACTCAGAACTACTGTTCTTCATTTTAAGACACAAGGATCAAAGAAATGCAATACAAACAAGGTTTCTTTCCCCATCAGCTTGATGCTCAACTGGGCAGCAAGGAGATCTCCCTGTCTCATCAAGAGATTAGATGATGACAGATAGGTAGAAGGCGCATTCACAAACACTCCATACTCATAAAAATAGGCATGTGCAAAACCCTCAGTGGAAATAAACTGCTAGGAAGAGCTGATGCTGCAGCTGAGGGAATTGCATAACACCAAGCAAGTCTATTCCCTGAAAGTTCAGGTTTCTGTGCCTTTAGCAGCAGAAGTACGGGTCAGCAAAGACCACAGCTGGAAGGACTTATGCCCCTTTCTCCTCATTCTCCTCTCCCCCACTGAGCAATTTACCCTTCCAGTGAGAAGCAAACACTCTCATTCTAGATGTTAAAAATCCTCTCCATTATCCCCTGAAGGGTTTTAGCAAGATGAACACAGCAGAATATGATGTTTATCAAAAAAAAAAGACAAAAAAGGAACCACTCTTGCTTTGTCTAGACTTTGCTAGTATTTTACCTCACACTAATTGCTCACCAATTAGCTGGAGTTAGCAAACACATTTGTAAACACCAGCCTAGACACTCCACAAACATTTGTTCTAAGGCACATATGTAACACCCTAAGTGGATGCTGAGGCAATTATGTATAATTTTATTACTTCCCTTCGCACCCCCCCACCCTCCAGCTTAACCCTTTGCCGAAGCCCAGGCCAGAGTTCTGTCTCTTCAGGACTATTTTTCAAAAAAGCATTACAGAGATAAGTCTCTGGGCTGTTGCGTGCAAAATCCTGATAAGGTGTTATATTAGCTCTCAGTCAAGTTTCAAAGAAGGGTGTCATGCAGTTTTAACAACAGCAAAACATCTAATGCAGGCAGGAAACACTAAATAGTTTGAAGCATGCATTGTGTTCCCAGTACTATTGGCTATCTTTAAAACAAAAGCTATTAGGGGGTAGATTTAGCTGTGTTCCTTATAGGGATTTTCTCCTTCTGTGGCTGTTATACATTTAAATGCAAGGGTCCAAACAGGGCATTCACGCTTCCATACATTAGCAGACATTAAACTCATTGCCCTCTGATCTTCTCACAGAGACAAGATTTCAGTCTTAGTATGTGATCATAATATGTAGCTGTTTGCATGTCACCTGGGCTCCTCAAAGCAGGAACAGAATGGCAACCTCTCCATCCCTTCAAAACACTTCAGAATCCTGTGCAAACAAACAGTCTGGGGTCTCCAGAGCCAGCAGCCTCCCAGCCCTTAGGTTAATGGAAATCTGTAGCCTGTATCCAAAGCAACACAAGCACTGGGACCAGCATATCAAATATCCACTCCCTGCATGTTTGTGAGGCTTTCACTCTGCAAAGCATTACCTTTTCTCCATCCGCAAGCCCACCTGGTGGAGAACATATAGGCTAGGGACAGACATTCAAAAAGCCTGAGCTTTAATTGATTCAATCTTTGCAGGTTAGTCTAACCTGGCTAGGCTGAATCACTTGGTAATGGCACAGAAATCCCAGAAATGCAGGCACATGCCTGCAGTGGCTCAGGCTAGAAGCCAGGGGGCACTAGAGCAGCCCTCCCTTCTATTCCACAGGGCTGAGCTTAGGGGGCATGGCCAGGTCCCTGCAGAATTAAGGAGGGGTCCCCCCACTCCTTGATAACAGAACATTTATCAGCCCTATTATCAGCATTTATCACCTCATCAGAAAACAAACAGCTTCTCTCATTAGTTCAAACTCTTCTTAAACAAAGAAAGGAGGGACATTACCAGCTCCAAAAAGCCCTAAGCCTTGCTTAGCTCCAAAAAGCCCTAAGTGGACACTGCTGTCTGCCAGAGCATGGACCATAGTCAGCATGTGGTTGCTAGTTAATGCTGAGGTGACTGTGCAAGGCAGAGGGGACCAGGGATTCCTGCTTAGCGAGGAGTGGGGAGGGGAAGGGGGAAAGCAGGAGGAAGCCAGGCAGATGCTGCTGTGCTTTCAAGTCTCTGTCAGAGCTGCAGCCAGAGAGCAGAGGGGAGAGGCCAGCCTAGCTCTCTGAAGCAGAGAGCCCCACCCAGCCCAGAGAGCATGCCAGGATGCTGGGGGACCCTGATTTAACTTAAACCAGTAAGGAGTCTGGGACAGACATTGCATAACTGATTTGAGCCAAACCAGTTTAAGTCTGATACTATATTCAACCACATTTATCTGGGTTTCAGCCATTTTCAAACTGTTTTATATGCACTGAACATCTGTTCTGTTACAGGTTTAAACCAGTTTCTGATCACTTAAATTAGTTTGTGTGTAATGTCTGCCCCTAGCCATAGCGACACACTTCACTCATCCTTGTTAGTGCTCCATCTTAGCAGAGAGAGTTTGAAGTGGTTAAATAATACCCTGCCTAGAGTAGATACATCAGGGTATCTTCTGGAATTAACAACTGCTCCCTTCCCACCTCTTCCTTTAGGTCCATAAGCATAGCACAGAGGACCAAAAATTCCCCTCATGCACTGCTGCTTTTTGCTACTGAGCACACCCCTGCACATGGGGTTTGCTGTGGGGCAAAATGCTAGACTTTGGGGAAACTGCCTGTCCCACGGAAACAGTCACTGCAGGATGGAGAACCTTCCCTGCAGTAGAATGGGGGATGGGGGTGACCCACCCCTACAAGGAAAGCCCTGAAACGAGGGCAAACTCACCAATTTCAGACCAGGAAGCACAGGACGAGCCACGCCGAGAAGAGATGCTCACATGGTTTGTAAGCTGCGCTTACTTCCAGTTGGAGCCGGCTTGGGCGGCTGACGTCATTTCAGAATGCTGCTCACCTGGGATAAAAACCAGCACCAGGAGAGACGGAGGGAGAATGGAGGAGATAGCCAGTGAGGAAGGTGCTCTCCATGCCAAGCACAGGCAGCGCCATTATGCAACTGAAGAGCCGGTGTCAGGGAAGGAAGAGAGGCCCTTGGCAGGAGGGAGGACCTGGAGGAATGTCAGGGGACAGCCTAAACCCGAGGCATAGGGGCTGTGAGGGAGAGGGGCTGCTAGCCTACTCCCTCAGTTTTTTTGTCTTCTTTTCCCTCCCCCCTTTTTTTTTTAAATGCTGGGATTCCTTTTTTAGTTTGTGGGTTTTTTTTCTGTTGTCTTGGCCAGGGCACAGGCAATGCTTTGAGAGACGGGAGCTGCCTCAGATCCATGGCAGGCAGCTGGCTAGCCGTAAAGAAACACTGAGAGGTCAGGGCAATCCAGCCACCCCAGGAGCACAGGGAGAGTGAAGACCCAGGTCATGGTCCAGGTGACATGAAGAGCAAGGATTGACACAACCAGAGGGCAAGCTGCACAAAGATCAAGTGACTCATCCTGGAGGGGCATATGGAAGGGGTGTAGGGGAGGCGGAGCCCCAGGGGTAACCATCAGGAAGCACGACCTACCTAGAAGAGTCCTTAACAGGGGAACCCACCACTGAAGAGTTGATCAAAGTTGTGGCAGGTGAGTTTCTGGGTTTCTCCCAAGGTGATCAAGGACCCTCCAGAGGTCACAAGAACCTACACAGTGCCAAACACCAGGTGCACGTGCTAAAGTGGCACATGGGCACATATTCAAGACCAGGCAGGCACACTGCCATTTCCCCACTCCTCCTGGCTTCTGGAGTGCTGGAAGAGCTGAGGAACACTGAAAGCAGTGGAGACACTCTGGCTGGCAGCCCCACTGTCTCCCTGGAGGACCCAGCCTCCAGTTGCTCCAGTGCATGCTCCTGAAGTGTGCACCGCACCACTTTTTTTTGGTGGGTTTTTTTTGATAGTGGGAGCTCCTGCTTATCAAATTTTGGCACTGTGCTGCATATTTACAGCATGGCAAATGGTTGCATGTGTGCCTTGTGTAGTTTGCAGCACCTTAAACCGTTTGCATGTGTGCACTCATCTGGATGCACCCATTGAAGACTTTCCTAGCCAACAAAAGTGGAAGGGCACTCACATGTGGTGCAGACTTCTGAATGAAGCAGATGCATCAAGCAACCACACAAACCACAGAGTTATGACTACTGTACCTATAACTAGTCTTTTCATGCTTGGCCAAGAGATCAGTGGGGCCTGCCAAGCAGCTAATCCACAGATATAGCTTACAGAGCTGGTCTGGAAGGGGATGGTGCCCTAAATCTGCAAGCATCTACACCCTTACAGATGAGCTGCGTATTTAAATTAAAACCCATGTCATCCTCTACATCCGCTCTTTGGTCTAAGACGTCCTTCTTTAGGCATATAGGGAACAGAAGGAAAACAAATGGGAGTGTGGGGCCATTACTCAACAAATCAGGAGAGCTGGTTACTGGTACCCAGGAGGAAGCTGAACTCCTGAATGATTACTTTGCCTCGGTCTTTCACTGGACCAAGAGGAAAATCACACCAGGTAGAGTAGAGGATGAACACGGTAGGAATAATTGCCTTCCTACTATTGCCATAGAACTGCTGTATGACCAATGAAAAAAATTAGACATATACAAGTCAGTGGGACTAGATGTTCTTTATCTGAGAGTGCTGACGGAGCTGGCCAAAGTCATTGCGGAACCCCTGACGAAACTCTTCCATGACTCACGGTGCTCTGAAGAAGTCCCTGAGGACTGGAAGACGGCCAATGTTGTGCCCATCCACAAGAAGGGCAGGAGGGAGGACCCAGGTAACTGTACGCCAATCAGCCTAACCTCCATCCTAGGGACAATCCTAGAAAAGTTCATCAAGGAGTCTATCTGTGATAAGCTTGCAGAAGGTAAGATTGTGAATGACAGCCAGCATGGCTTCATGGCAGGCAGATCTTGCCTTACCAATGTCATCTCCTTCTATGACCAGGTAACTCACCTCCTGGACATGAGAGAGCAGGTTGACATTGTATACTTTGACTTCCAAAAGGCCTTTGATCTAGTATCCCATGAGGTCCTTGCAAGAAAATTGGAGGATTGTGGGCTTAACTCTGAGACAGTCAGGTGGGTGAGAAACTGGCTGCAGGATAGGACCCAGAGAGTTGTAGTGAATGGATCTGTGTCATCCTGGTGAGTAGTAGGCAGTGGTGTCCTGCAGGGGTCAGTGCTCAGTCCAGTACTTTTCAACATCTTTATTAATGATTTGGATGTGGGGGTGAAGAGCTCACTAGCCAAGTTCGCAGATGACACCAAGTTATGGGGGAGTGTGGGCATACTTGAAGATAGGCTACAGATACAGGCAGACCTAAACAGGCTAGCAAGTTAAGCAGATGAGAACCTGATGAAGTTCAACATCGAGAAATGTAAAGTGCTCTACATCGGGATGAGCAATCCCCAACACACTTACAGGCTTGGCGGCACCACACTGACTAGCACCATGAATGAAAGGTATTTCGGGGTAATAATAGACCACAATATGAATATGAGCCAGCACTGCGATGCTGTAGCCAGTAGGGCAAATAATACTCTGACATGCATAAATCAATGCATCTCAACCAAACCAAGGTGGTGATTCTTCTGCTCTACTCAGTACTCAGTGAGACACCAGATGGAGTACTGTGTCCAGTTCTGGGCTCCACACTTTAACAAGGACGTGGACAAGCTTGAGAGAGTCCAAAGAAGACCCAACAATATGATCAGTCTTCCATGGAAAGCCATACGAGGAAAGGCTGAGGGATCTGGGACTCTTCAGCCTGAGGAAAAGAAGGCTAAGAGGAGACCTGCTAGCAGCTTACCACTACACTAGGAGAGTACATCCCTGGGGGAAGCCGTGGAAGAAGCCCTATGGCTGCTCTGCCTGGCCCCAGCCTCCTGGCACTTCCTCCCACAGGAAAAAGAAATTGGTTTTGCAAAAGCCACATTTTCCATTGGAAAAGTCCTGACTAGCTCTTATGTTAGGACCACTAATGCATGATCATTTTCCCAAAAATAAAACAAAAAAACCAACAAAAAAAATCCAGGAGACCATCTTTCATCTAAACTGGATTTCAACTTGATTACCCTCTGGCACCACTGGAGATGAAAGTCCTCTGCTGTCCACATGAGAGGCAAATACTGGAGCACACCAGAGCAAGCTCCCCGCTGCTTTTCATAGTTTCATAGTTTCTAGGGTCGGAAGGGACATGAGCAGATCATCTAGTCTGACCCGCTGCCATGGCAGGAAAGAGTACTGGGGTCAAACGACTCCAGCAAGGTGTTCATCTAACCTCCTCTTAAAGACCCCCAGGGTAGGAGCCTGCACCACTTCTCTTGGAAGTTGGTTCCAGACCCTAGCCGCCCTGACCGTGAAGTAGCGCCTCCTGATATCTA
>NW_017729034.1:7236230-7248017 GCF_001723915.1 Gavialis gangeticus
TTGCACTTGTCTGTGTTGAATCCCATCCTATTCTCATCCGCCCACCCTTGTAACCTGTCTAGGTCTGATTGTAGCCTGTTGCTTCCTTCTAGTGTGCCCACATCCCCCCACATCTTAGTGTCATCAGCAAATTTGAACAGGGTGCTTTTTACCCCCTTGTCCAAATCACTGATGAAGATGTTGAACAGCGCGGGCCCGAGGACCGAGCCCTGCAGAACCCCACTGCCCACGTCCTTCCAGGCTGAGAAGGACCCATCCACTACCACCCTTTGGGTGTGGCCCTCCAGCCAGTTGGCGACCCATTTGACTGTGTGGGTGTCTACACAGTGTTTTCCACTGCACCCATCTTTGGTCACAACATGCCTGCACTGATGGTAAGGGGGATCAGAATCACTGGGCTACTCAATCCTGTGACTTACAGCTAAGGATGCTAATTAATGCCAAATGAAGCACCTCTCTTTGCCAGTGAGTGTCTATTGGCTCAGTGAGAGACTGAGGCTCTGTCAGCACAGCTAGAAAAGCTGTATTGTTTACTTCACAGTAACTTCAAAAACTGTGAAGACAGGGCGAGGTCAACCTCAAGCCTTCACTCATGTAGGTGACCTTGCAATGAAACAAAAATGCCTTTTCACTGTATTCACCTTGGGATACTTTACATTGGCCTAAGAGAGAAAGCACTCTCTCTTTAACATGGAAGACAAGACTTAAAGCCATTTCTAAATGGCCACAAAATGCCCCACAGATGGAACCAACAACCACTACTATCCTGTGCCATTTTTGAGAAAATGACTGAGAGGCCCAAGTATCTGTAGTTCAATACCAAGGAATTACTGCATGCATCTAATGCAGTAAGATAACAGGATATATTTCACTGACTTTTCCAAGAGGCCAAGATGGTTGCTAGTGTTTTCTGCATCTTCCAGCAAAAGAGAAAGCATGACCTTCCACAGACAGACACCAAGTGACCAACTGTGATCTCACTAACAACAGAGGGGATGCCCCTGAATTAATTCAGGTTGTACAATTCTAGATAAAAGCACAATTTGAGATACAGCCCTTGGAAGAGAAGAAAGGCCATTCCTTTGGAGTAATACCCCTGTAATTAATGTTGGGATTCCTTGGCATAAGGATGGGATGCAAGCTGAAGGAAAGATGTTGCCTCCTTGTGCATTCCACTGCCCTTGGCCCACCCTTTATAACTGGTGCAGGAGATTAAATGATGCTTGGGGGATCTAACAGCAGCTCTTCCATTTACATACATTAATCCATGGAAGCACAGGAGGTATTATCATTTGCCAGCCTGTTTGCATAATGAGGAAATCTCAGGAGAAATCTCCAGGAGAAGTGTTGCCATTAGTGTGCAGTGTTACCACTGCATTTCCACCCCTGGCTCTCTTGAATTATCAGATTCCTGTGTCAGGCCCTCAGCACCTTCCCCAAAGATGCATTTGCATTAAATGTTTTCACAGCATCTCCCTGATCTTCTGAGGCACCGCCCCAGTCAGCAGTGCTCAGCTGGTGAGATACATTATTACAGTACCTCTTACCCCCAGCCCCCAAAGTATGAGGTGCAGGTGATGCCAAGGGAGCACGACAATGGATTGGAAGGACTGATCTAGTAAGGCTGGCTAATTCTATAGGAGTAGAAACCAACCACCCTTTTAGCCCACAACAGTGCATTTGGAATGGACATGGGAGGGGAGAGGTTAGGGTAGACCACAGGCTGGCCAGCAACTCTGTGGGAAGGGCTTTGGGAACAAACAAAGCAGGATGGTGAGACCTGGCATGTTTACTATGGAGTAAGTTGGCTTCACTATGTAGTAAAAATGAAGAGGACACACAACGCAGAGCTGTGCTACACAGTGAAGCACTTAAATCTAGAGGAAAGTTACCCTTTGAAAAATATGTGGTAATGTCACTACATGGGAAAGTATTCACCTGGGATGTACAGAGGCCACCCCCCTACTTGGTTTCACCACAGAGCAGTCCTTTGCTCAAGGCAAACCAGCTTCTCCTCTGCCTAGTAGCCAGGAGCTTGGAAATGCTATCAGCTGGCTCAGGATTTCTGTCTGTCTAGTGCTGTGAAAAGTGGAGAAATAAGTAAAGTGCCATGGCAGAGCAAAAAGAGACCATCTCAGAGAGGAAGGAAATACAGAAGTGGTATCATTTCCTAGCCATGCTTAGAGTCCCTTTGGACCAAAGTGGTGTCAAGAAGCAAAGCAAAACAAAGCAGAAGCTGCCATACTGTTGGGAGTTTCCAGGGGCAGGGTTGGGGGGAGAAGGAGGGGATGCTGACATTGCTATGATTGATGGGCCTCAGCTCTTCCCTCTCGCAAGTGGGGATGGAGGGGCTGAGAGCCCCTGGAGAATCAACTGAAGGAGAGAGTCTATGTTCTGAGACAGGCTAAATAATAGCTGTTAATGGGTTCGCAATGTCAAGAGAACTGGAAAAATAACATGGGACAGAGCCCCCTCCCCATACACCCCTCCCCTGACTCAGATGTATTAGCAGGGCTTGAAATGCCAGCTTGAGTCTCCCTCTGGGTCTGGCAGGACTGGAGAAGGAAAACCCCTTGAGTGAGCTTTGCTGGCTCCTCCATTTGTTTTCATTTTGTCACCAGACGTTTCTATTTAAGCTGTTTGGAAGGATATCTCAATAACAACCCCACCGGGCTCAAGGAGACAGAGGCTGATAATGCACCCACTCCTCCCCCACTCCTTGCTTCTGAACTTTACCACTGTCAAAGCAAACAGCTACTGCACCAGGAAAAGAAAACAGCCGCTACACTAGGGATGCCCAGAGGGCCTCTTACTTCTTCTTCTTCATCATTATCCTTGCACTTTTGGTCTCAACCACCTTGGGGTCAGATCTCATTCATGGACTGAGGATGCAGTAGGTCATTATTGTGCAGGAGACTTCCACCAGGACGCACAGAGTGTTGCAGGAGTTAGTGTGGACTTCTCAAGCAAAGCTGATGCCATCCCCATGGCCTGATGCTAGGGGAAACTATTTCCTGGTGCTGTTAGCTCTGACATAAGCACTAAAACAAAGGTTCCCATACTTGTTTGTTTTTTTCCTAGGAGACCTGAGGTTGATCCACAGCAGGTAGAATCATTTGACCTCCATGCACTTCCTTCCATGCGCTCTAGCAACGGCCAGACTTCCCATTGGAAAGATGGCCTATAAGACACAGCCATTTTAGGGATCTCGATTGAGAGCCATGACTTACATATGAGGAGGCACATACAAACATAAGAAGTGGCATTTATTGGGTCAAACCAAGGTCCATCCAGTCCAATGTCATGTCCCACACATTAGCAGAGATGGATGCTGAAGGGAAGGGTGAACAAAGCCAAAGCACATGCAGAATTTTCCACCCCCTGCTCCTCTCCTACTGCTGCTTCTAGCATTCTGGGACCAACACCTTAGGCAGAACAAAGGTAAATAACTCAGTGCAGTTCCCATATTACTTTTCCAAGGACAAAGCTGCCATCATTGTCATTAGGATGTTGCCCAATTGCCAGTGGGACTGGAAATGATTCCTGCAAGATTCAGGGAGTCCTATGTCTTGCTAAAAGCCATAAACCTGACTCTGTCACTCATTTGCTCTGTGAGTCTAGGCATGGCCATGCACCAGGTTTGGTGACCCTTTTCTTGCCTGCCAGGGGCAGGGGTTGGACTAGAAGGCCCACTGAGGTCCCTTCCGACCCTAGAATCTATGAATCTTTGCTTCAGTTTCCTTATGGAGAAAATGGAGATAGTATCTGTGTTAGTAAAGTGCTCTGGATATAGAGTGATATGTGAGTGCAACACACTGTGATTATGGATACTGTGTAAGTGTATACTCATGCACAATCAAGTGTATTTGGGTCACAAGGGCACATGACCTCAGGCATCAGAGTTGGTGCCACACAAGTGTGCTGGCAAGGATGCATGCGAGGACAGAATAATATGTGTGCTGATTTTTATAGACACCCATTTAAGACTGTCACATTACCCCTGATAGATTCTGGACCCCTGATGGACCATCCATGCACACCATAGGTGTTTGGTTATATCATGCTGTCCATGGGTGACTGTCTGCAGTCTGAGCTGGTGTGCATGTGCCCATTTCAACTGGTGTGCGGGGCTATCTGTGAACTGGGTCAGTGGAGCACAGAACAAAGAGAAAGCACATTATTTAAGAGTCAGTTTTTCTCTGTCTTTTCCAAATCCTAAGCCCTGGCCAAAGTCACCTTCACAGGCCACTACTCACACCCTGGATTTAAACATTGGATGGACTGCTCTCTTCCTTTGGCTTGGTGAGGAGAGCATCCACTGTACAGAATGGCAGAGACCATTAGCCAAGCCTCCAAGAGAAGACCCATGAGCAGCTCAGGATAATCTGTGCCAAGAGGAGGACACTGTAAAGACAGAGCAAGCCAAAGAAAAAGACAGATGGGGTTAGCTCCACTTCAGCTCTCGGCTGCTCTGCACACTTAATATTCACACAAGGTCTAATTTATAAACCCAGCTCGTGTTTATAAACTCCGCCATCCTAATGGAAATGAAAACATTAATACAACCCGAGGATTCTTCACTTTCCAGGTTTTAATTAAAATCATAGGCGTTAAGAAGTGAAAGTGTCTTCGTGGAATACAAGTCTAATGAAGTATTTCCTCACACAGCACAAATCTCTGTGTGTAGTCCCAGATCGCTGGCATCGGGTGCATCAGTAACCGACCCCTCTATAACCAGGAGATTGCGCCTTGAAAATTAGAAAAACAAATTATCCTGCAATTTGTTTCAAATAAATGCAGGTGCCAAGATGGAGCTGGGAAAATAATATCAAGTTGGGGGGGAGGGGGGAGAAGATGGGGAAAAAACCCAGCAGAGCCATGAAACATGATATCTTAATTGGCTACCCAGAGGCAGCAATGACTGCAATCACATGCCAGCTAGAGGAAAATGAAGGGAAGAGATGAGGATGCAGTGTGTGAGGAGGTGGGGAGAAAAGGAGTGGTAAATGAGTGGGGGCACAGGGAGACAGGAGGTAGCAGAGGTGGGCAACACATGTGGAGAATGTCAGGAAATAGGAATTGCCTCCCTGGAGCATAACATGGATCCATCTAACGCCATATGCTCTCTCCAACTGCAACCAGGTGTATCTGGGGAAGTGAAAAGTGACCTGTTCTGCCATGACCTACCTGAGGGATCAGTCAACTTTTGGTCAGTCAAGGTTTATGGAGGTTTGTATCCTTCTATATCAAGCAAAAGGAGAGGAAGGAGGAGGAGTCTAGTCAGATGGAACCAACATGAAAGGTAATATAGAGACAAAGCACAGGAGTCTTGTGTCCTGATGGGCAGAGGAGCAATGCTTGGCCTGTGCTGTGCTGTACGTGTGGAAGATCTGAGAAATGGCATGTTTGGGTCTCTTTTTGAGACAGAATAAGTCACACATCATACTGTGTCAGACAGTGGCCAGCAAGTCCCACATCATGATGGAGGGCACTATAACCTTCTCCTAACTCTCCTGATTGAGAAGGTTGCAATGAAGAGATGAGTCTTCCCAATCAATAGCTTATTCCTTTTCCTTGGTACCAGAGGAGATAAGGCAATGGAAAATAATTGGCCAGGTATACAGGCTGCAGCACCCTGGAACTTGGAACAATTGTGGCCCCTGCCTTACGTTCTCAATGTGCTGTCCAGGGAGGGAAGAGTGTGGGAAAGACACCCCATTTCTCACCTTCCCTTGGGTAACTTTGGCATCATGAAAGGCTGGATATGCCTTCCATAAGATGTGATAAGGGCAACAAATGTAGCAAAATAATGAAGCATCTCTTGTTTTGGCTTCATTTGCCTCTTGCGGGCCAAGAGTCTGGGACTCATTAGAGGTAAAGTCCAGGCTCTCAAGTTAAGGGAAAGACTCCTGAAAATTCCCCTTGACTTCCATGGGCTTTGGATCATGCTCCAGGAAGGAGCTTCCTCTGCCTTGATGGGAAATCAACTTATTGGGTCAGTCCACATCAGTGTTTGCACAGTCAGCTCCCCATCATTAAGCTAGCCACCAGGGGAGAGCATGGCAAGTAGGTATGCAAAGAGAACTGTAATCCTAAGCGATCAGCACTGGTACTCTGAGCTGCAATGTTGCAGGGAGAGGAGACCTCTTACATCATTATCCCAGCTGGAATCATTCTGGGCACAAAGTGAGCCCTGACTCAGGCACCCAGAAGCAAGAAGAGGAAAACAAACAGAGCAGCAACATTGTTAAGAGGTAACCATACTTTCTGACCCTTACAGGCTGCTGTACACAGTGTTAATGAGGCCAAAAAGAGGAACTGAAGCATCACCAAACTTCACAAATTACCTCCTGGTTAGTAGCCCAGTGGGGGCAACTTCTGCTTTTATTGGGCTACTTAGTTTGTCAAGGTCTGCTTGGTTTGTATTATTTTTATCATGGCAATAAAGGGGAGGCTTTAGCATCATTTAAAAATGCAACAACTGCAGAATCAAATGGAGATGACCTTGCAAATCTGGGAGTTATAAATCAACTGATGAAAAGGAACACAATTCAGCGCTGAGAGAAGCACGCACTGCAATATGCACTTCCATTTGCTTTCCATTTACTTGAATCATCATTTGGCTCTTTATGAATCTTCCCTTTGAGGATCTCAAAGTGCTTTAACGTAAAGAGGCAGGCTAGGCTTCATTCTCCTCTGCCTGGCACTCGGACATCTGGATCCTCAGCCAGCTTCCTCCACTTCACAGTAGCCTATCATGTGCATCACATAAAACTCTCTCAAACCATAATTTTCCACACATACCCTAGCTCCATTGGATTGGGGATAGCATTTAGCATGCACTTTTTCCTATGTGTAAGTAACTGGAAGGGGGCAAAGCCGTGGAGAATCAGGTCTTTCTCAGGAGAGCTCCAATTAGTAGAAGGAAGTTGTGCAGGATACGGCCTATTCCACTTGGCAAATGCAAATTTGTACAGTATGCCCAATTAGGTAATAGTCTATTCCATTCTACATAGGCTGTTAAGCTATGCTCACCTCTGTAGTATTTGAGCGCCTAATATTTGTACACCCATTTTACTGACAGGGATGCAGAGGTCCAGACTGGTGAAGGGATTACTTCCATTTTGATGTATAGGTGTGCAAATCCAGAGTTAACTCACTGAAGCTAGTGGAGTTCTCAGATTTATATAAGTGGATCTGAGACCCAAGATGTGCAAATACATTTCTTTCCCAAAGTCAAGCAAGAAGTTGGTATCAGTACTAGCACTAGAGCCCAGAAGTCCTATCTTTAATAGACGTTCTTAACATAGGATATAGCATAGTGTCTCTCTGCCTGTGGTATTTGGCAGCCTCCCCTCCCATGAGATTCCTAGCACATATGATTGACACACAATGAGTTATTAATATATGGACCTTCTTCCACATGTTTCAAGACGGTGGCTAATATTGCAGGTGGCCAACCAGGGCTTGGGACATTTTTAACTCTCAGGACTTTGAGAAATTTGTAATAAGTTCGGGAATCACTCTTTTCAATTTTGCTGCAAATCATCCACTCTGATGTCCTGGCACAAAAGGAATAAAAAGCAAAGAGATTAGGGTTTGACAAAATATATTCTGGCATCTCAGGCTAGGACATAAAAGAACTAATGAGGAGTGAACACAATGAGAGTGGAATGTACGTTGACAGCAAGAGTTGTTAAGAAGTCATAGTCGGCCATGTCCAGATGAGCATGGACGTTTGTTTCCTAAGGACAAGTAGCAGTGACACTACTTGTCCCTGGGGAATGCCTTTGCCACATGCATTCTGATGTGTGGCAGGTTACCCCGAGTGGGGTAGGGAAGCTGGGGTTGGGGACTCCAACACCCTTATCTGGGGTCCTGGAGACCTCAGGGAGCTGCAGCCGTGGCACTCCTGCAGCTTGGAGCCAGGCCGGCAGCTGGAGTGTGGCTCCAGCCAGCCAGGCTCTGGTTTTGGGCGTTGTGCACTGCTGCCATGTGCACTGCCCCACTTTTTTCTGGCATGGGATTTTTGGACCCTGATATCTCTTGGGATCAAGAAACCCCCTTGCGCTGCAAGGTAGTAGCATGGGGAATGCCTGCATGTGTGGTGTGTGGCAGCACAGACGGGTCTGCGGTGCCACAGAGGGGTGCATGGTGCCACATACCGGGCATCCGCACTGGTCTGGATGCGACCATCAGTTGCAAATGTATGTGTACTAGTGACTGGCAATCTGACCTTGTACCTGCTTTTGTCAGTGGCTAAGTTACCACCGAACACCAGTAGGACAAGAACAGGCCCTAGAATCCCTAGGAACTTAAATAAAACCATATAATGAGTAATAAGTGGAGCTGTATTTAGATTTGTGTGGGATATTTTTGCCTCAAGGAACAATTTATGGTGACCAAACAAGTTGAGGTCAAGTTGCTCAGAGATAATGCTGCAGTGGTGATGGGTCTAATTTGAAAACCGAGATAGATAAGTAAAACTTGGCTGTGGTTTGCCCACATGTATGTCTGAAAGAAAACGTGAGAAAATGAAGGAACACAGCTGCCCCCCAGTAGAATGCTGTTATCAGCAGCTTTGGGGATATATTTTCTTCATTCTTCTGTTTCACAATAGGTTGATTTCAAAGTTTTTAATGGACTCTCCCCAGCCCAGTGCCCATCTGGCTAGCCTAATAAATGCTCTTTGTAGCATTCACTGGTCTATAATGCCACAAGTAGAGGGAAACCCAGCAGCATTACCAAAATTCACTCTAAATCTGGGCAGTGACACTGAGAATCTAAGGAAACAGTATGCTCAACTCTCTGCCATAATTCAGACTTTGGCAAAAGCAGACAGACAAAGACAGGTAGAAAGCAGTGAAAATAAAATAAGCCACTCTTCTTCTTCTTTCTTCCCCCAAGTTTTCCTATTTGCCTACCAGCTATAACACCCAAGTGCCCTACCCAGATACAGAACCTCCTGTAGGCAATGTGGTCGGAGGGGAAAAAGTTCATCAGCTGCCCTGCAGATGCTGTGGGATAACAGATGTGCTCAGGGTACAGGCTGACAATGCCCTACCTCTCTTTGGGATCCATTTGTTTTCTCTGATTTGTTGGTGTTTCTACCTTGCTCTCCCTGCCCCCTTGGAGCTAATCAACAGTGATCGATGCTGACCCTTGTTCCTTCCTGCAGGCATCCAATCACACTGCCCTTCATTTGTCATAGGGTCTCCTGTCTGTTTCCCAGTGCGTTTTCAAATTAAATGAGTTAGAGCCTGGGCAGGAAGACAGCACATTCAAAGAGACTGCCTTGTGTCAGGTCTCCAGCAGGTAAGTCAAACAGAGGAGGAGGAGCACAGAAGGAATGCAAATGCTGGTCTCTTTACCATTAGGAATGACTGGGTATGCCCATCTGCCCCTCACCTCCTACCATTCCTCCGGAAACAGAGCTGCTCCCTGCAGGCATTGCTGCCAAGATAGCCTGAAGCATAGGCTAAGCCAAGCGGTTAAATAAAAAGGCCCAGGAGTACCCTGTTTGGCTCCACCTCAAGCATAGACCCTGTAGGCTTCATGGCCTGGAACAGTCAACCTACTTGCCACAGCAGACTTAGCTAAGTCCAAATCTTCTCAAGGTCAACAGCACATGAAAAGCTCTCCTGCCTGTCATTTGCTTCCACATTTGGGACCTTCTGGATAAAAAATAGTGCCCTCTAGGGTGGCCATTTCTCCAGTTTTATAGTCGATGATCCTGGTTTATACCCTTTGTTCCCTGCCTATTTCTAAATGAGGAACGGATGCAAAAAGTACTGTTTCTCAGTTCATTGGTGGAAATACGTGTCAAGCATTTGTCCTCGTGATTCTATTGTCTATGTCTAGAGGTAGGATGGTGCACAGCCAGGAGGACCAGCATTTCCAGCCAGCCAGGGAAGGAGGGAGTTGACCTTTTTGTGGTGGCCCCACCCTGTGGTGCTGATTGGCCACGGGGTGCTGGTGGCGCCACCCCTCACTGCTGATAGGCTGAGGCGGCTCTGCCCCTCACCACTGATTGGACAAGGGGATGTTCTGTATTCTGGGGATGTGTCAGTGGCCACCCTAGTGCCCTCACCTTCCTCAAGACCAGCCAGCCCTCCCAGTCCCTCTATTAAATCCCTTGTCAGATGAAGAAAGAAAGGAGGAGACAAATGACAAGAGGTGCACAGAGTTCATGTCCAGGATGAATGCAGAGGTTCTCCTGATGTGCAACAGTCCATCATTAGGGACTGCTGTACAGTCATCATAAGCAGGGAGAGACTGTCCTTTGACACATACCTCTGCCTTCAGGAGACATTCATATCTCCACTTCAGTGTGGGAGTTACGTTAGATTCTGGGCTAAATTAAACCCTGCATAAGCATGTGCAAACCTCTCTCACCCCAGCCCTCATTTGAGCCTGGAGATCAGTTCCTTTCTCTCCCCCTGCAAGACCAGGTTCCCATCAGAGCCTTCACCCAATGGCAGCAGTCTGGACTAGTGCCATCCTCCCTCTATAACCCCGAGGACATGAGTGTTTGGTTAAGTCTCGGCATTTCACCCTTCATCAATACTAAAAATTTAGCACAAAATGTGTACAATAAAGGCTTATGTCTTAGGCCTTTTTCTTATTAATCCTATTACACTTGTCTTTATGAGCTCTCCAAGTTCCTTTTACTCCCTCCGGGCCTTGGCTGCAAATGAGATTTTGCATCTCAGTGTAAAATAACCCGAACATTTTTCTATAAAATTAAATAAAAATCCTCCATCCTGGCAGTACATGCCCGGAATCCAATTTCTGGAGCCTATATCTTTCCAAGTGTCTCATTGTCTCCCTGACTTCTCTTAGCTTTGGGAAGATATTTATTTTCTTTCATTTAGATAATGTGCTGATTAATATCATAAAGGCATAAACTTTTAATAGCTCAGATGATCAGGGAAACAGAAAACATGGGATTTAAATGAAGGATAGAGAGTCAGGACACCTGGCTTGGCTTCCATTCTTATCTCTGCCACTGACTAAATCTACAACACTGAACAAGTCACTTTGCCTTTCTCTGTGCCTCAGTTCCCCATCTGCAAAATGGAGCTAGTGATGCCTCCCCCCGCCCAGGGTTGATTATGAGGCTCAGAACATGAATATTCAGAAGTACTCTGAGGCCTGTGCCCCGCACCAATCTAACATATTGGTGAATCATTATTGCTGCACAGTGTATAGGCAAGAATTCAGATCTTTTTGCTGAACCTTATGCAATTCTTCTTGTCTCTATAAACTGGAGTGGGAATTATGGAAAAGCAGACTTTCCTTTGAGATGCCTGGATTCTGTGGTATACTGTGATGCAGAACATATTGTCATTGTCCATTACTTGAATTACAGGAACACACAGACGTTTGCATTTTGAAGCTGAACCCCACTGTATCAAACACTCTTCAAGCACACTGAAAAACCAGCCTTAGCCCCAGCCCCAAAAAACTTATCATAAGGACATGATTTTTTTGCTCTATTTTGGCATTGCTGGTTTCATCTAGCAGATTGCAGGGGGAAGATGAGAGGAAAGAAAGTGTGTAGGTTTGAGAAGGGGAGGGTGGAGGATCTGAATAAACAAAATCATTATTAAAATATTATATTGTGTATTTGGGCATACCAAAAGTATTAATGAGTCACCTCGGAATAATGTTGTATTTCTTGCAAAAGCTTAAAAAGAAGATAACACTGGGTGCACCTACACATTAAATTAATCTGACACTGTTACAGGGCCCCAGCTGGAACCCTGTTACTTGAAGAAATCCCCT
>NW_017729034.1:7253017-7254457 GCF_001723915.1 Gavialis gangeticus
TTGAGAAGTTAACAGCATTTTCAGGGTGGCTTGGGGTCCTCATTTTAGACAACAATAAGAAAGCAGGGTTCTTATGTTGTAGGTGAAACGACTTATCATGCTCTCATATTATCATGGTTTGGATATATTTTGGCCATTTATCAGGATACATCAGGATATGCAGGATACATAGAAAAGGTTAACCCAGTTCAGAGATTTTGGGACCAGAAAGAACTATTTTGATTGCTTAACCTGAGCTCCTGTACAGCCCAGGCCAGAAAACTCACCCAGGGATTTCTCTGTAAACATGCAGCCTTCCTGTTCCACCCCCTCTGACACACTACTGTTTACCATGAAAGCTGACATTTAAACGTGAAAAATTCAGGAAGGAAAGGGGAGGATTTAAAAATAAAACGTAATTTACAGTAATTATCTAGTTACATAGGACGCTCCGTGAGAACATTAGCAAGTGAGATCAAATCAGTAAAACACAAGATTTGCTGTACAGGAGATTTTTTACATTTTGCAGTCCAAACTCAGTAGTTACCTACCAATTGTCTGTGCCTCATGGCCATTTCACCTCTTCCATGGGTCAGTGGGGATCTGTCTAAGCATTTCTTTAATTCTTCTTACAGCAGTGTCTGAGATCTCCCAATCTTCAATGTATTTATCCCTCATTAGCCCTAAGAGGTAGCCCATGCTCTTATCCCCATTTCAGAGGTGGGACACTGCATGCACAGAGATGGGCAGTCCACATTCTATTCTACCTATCAGGCACTGGAGGGGACTTAGGCACCCAAGTATGATTTTGCTTGAACTTGTTCAAATCCTGAAAACCTGTTAAAGCATCTACTTTTGCACCCTGTTGTCATCTGACCCTTAATGTTAAACACAGATGTAACTAAGAATTTTGGCACCTTGGGTATGGGGTGTGAGAGCCTATTTCTTCACACAGGGGCTGTTGCAGCTGTGGTGATGCGAGCTCTCTAAATATGGGTTGCTTGTGCAATGGCGCAGATGACAACAGTGCAGGCTTCTCAGGGGCTGCCATTCTAGTACTCTCTCACAATTGGGCCCTGGGGCTGGTGTTCTGTTTGCCTACCCCTAATTAGGCTAGTGATATTAAGTCACAAAAAAGCAGCAAGTAGGACAACCTACCTACCTTTTGTTTTGATAAAACTTGGGCACCCTAAATGCACTTACACACGAAACAGATAGAATAGAATCTGTGCCTAAGTACCTTCCCTAAATTCACTGCTGGCAGCCTGTGGTGGAGAGAGAAAATCTATCCCAGGCCTTCCAGCATAATATCTGAGCATGAAACACTACACCCCTAAGCTCCAAAACACAGGTCCCTATCATATAAGCTAAAAAGGAGTTTGCTACTGCTCGCTTCAGTACAGGGTAGTAGCTTTCTCTCTCATAGTCATGTGCGCGCGCGCACACACACACACACACACA
>NW_017729034.1:7254635-7256267 GCF_001723915.1 Gavialis gangeticus
CACACACACACACACACACACACACACACACACACACACACACACACACACACACACACACACACAGCACAGCCACATGATACACAGTATTGGGTGTTCTACACATACTAAAAGCCACCAATACTGTTTTTTGGGGTTTTTTAGACAAGCGCAGAAAAGTGACTCCACAAATAGCACCATGGGATTTCCATGTGTAGTGTCTCTCCATGGCTCCACATTAAACTGTCTCCAGTTACAAGTCAATAGCCTCCCACTTGCTCTCCTGTATCTGCCTTGTATCTCTGGAGGTGGACTGGGGCAAGAATTTGCCTCGATTACAAAGATGTTCTAGGAGTGTAGTCAGGGAGCAGCTGTTTGCTCTCAGTTTTCTGCTCTAACCACTGCCTTTTTATGCAACCTATAATACACATGTGTCTACATGCACACACACTTCTAACCCATTGTACAATTTGTTTTATATGAAGTGGAACAAGATTAAAGGAATCTGGAAGACAACCATTTCCATGACCCTGTAGTCAAGAATGCAACATTAGGATAAATAATTTAAACTCTCATATTTTAGAGGTACATGAGGCCTCAAAAGAATTTGGTACCTCCCACTGAACATCTCTTACAACTTTAGCGGTATTTTCTCCAGCAGCTATGCTCAAATTTAAAGGACCACATATACCTCCTGCAGTCTCGCACCCCAAAAAATTACAGGCTACAGCGTGAGAAAAAATGAGGTTTCAATTTTACCTTCAAGTCTTTTAAGCTCTTAAGAGTGTATTTATACATTTTGAAATCTAATTTTTTGCATAATCGTCTATTTATCTGAATCACTTCACTGACTAGTGGGGCTGGGCATATGATGACAAATTATTCGTCAAACTTTTTGTCTGAAAAACCTTGTGAAACTCATTCAGTAAATTTTTTGACAAATACATTGGAGAATTGTTAAGCCAGTTCTGTTAAACAGATGAATAATGGAAAACGATAAGAGTTGAATAATTTATTACAAAATATGGCAAAATTCACAGAATAAATTATTGAATTAATATTAGTTGACAAGTGCTGCCCTTTGTTGAAGTGCAGCTTTCTCTGAGATGGTACATAACAGATGTTTAAAAGCAACAGTGTACAATAGTTTAAGACAGTAAATGAAGAGAAAAATGTACTAAATTGTAAGTGTTGAAGGAATATAAAATTCGACAGAGTACAACTACCCAGATTGGAATCTGGTTAAAAGCAGAGAAAACACAAATCTCTTCCTATAAAATGTGTGAATTTATAGCAATTAGCCAAAAAATAAAAAAGCTAATTTTTTGGTTTAATCCAAAAACATGCCCACAAAACAGTTTCCTCTAATAATATTTGTGAACTGGTTCCATACAGAGTAAGAACGGAGAGCATTTCTTACTGATTCAATAATCCCATGTCCTGTAATAGAGCACTAGTTGTGATTGCACTGGTGTATGACTGGCTATACTGTATAGAATCAAGAAGCATGAATTAAAGAGAACATCTACTATAGGAGATGTGGGGAAAAGGGGGCTTCCACAGAGCTTGAATCGCAGCTCTGTCTCCTTTGTTTACCAAGAGCCACACACCATCTGAAATGCTGTACAGTGTACAGAGACATCTAGTGTCTGA
>NW_017729034.1:7261267-7272108 GCF_001723915.1 Gavialis gangeticus
AAGCATGAATTAAAGAGAACATCTACTATAGGAGATGTGGGGAAAAGGGGGCTTCCACAGAGCTTGAATCGCAGCTCTGTCTCCTTTGTTTACCAAGAGCCACACACCATCTGAAATGCTGTACAGTGTACAGAGACATCTAGTGTCTGAATTATGTACTGCAAATTAGCACTTTGCTAAATCACTTATTACATTAGCAGTTTGTACAGATTCAGAAGCAAAACACTTGATCCTCAATCACCACAACTACCTCCTGCAGCACTGATCATTAGAGGCTTTCTGCCCAACTACTAATCACACCCAGCTATGATTCATTAATGAGACCAGTTGGGATTGCAGCATGAGTGGGTGCAAACCTAACTTTTTGCTGGATAATCTAGGCTTGCAGTAAAGGAGGAATCACCAATTCACAAATATCTGACCATTAAAAACTTGGCTGCACATGATTTTTATGTCAACTGTGATACGTTTGGAATGAAAGGAGCCCTGTCCCTCTTCATGTATATTTCTTTCATCAGTCTTATGGCCAACAGGATACTCTTACTCAATGTGACTATTAGTGAATCCGCAGAGGTTGTTACTTTAAAGTCATTACCAGTCCCTTTCAAAGGAAGAAATCATAAGTTCAGCATCTTAGAAAGATTTACTTCCAGAATCTAAAGCAGGATCTGAATTCACCTTAAGCATTTCAAGAATTATTTAGGGGATTTATCCTCCTGGGTCCTTGTTCTCACTTACCAGCAGGGAAAACCAAAGATTGAACTGAAACTAAAATGTACAAACATCTCTCACCCGAGGGGAATGTTGTGGTGTTCTCCGATTTACACACACAGGCAACTCAGATGTGTAAATATTTCACAGCCACAGTTTAAGGGCACCAATGATTTGCACAGCAGCACAAATCACTGCTTCCCCAGAAACTAGAAAGCGGCTGTGAACCAGTGCTAAAGTCAGATGTGGATTAACATTAGTGTTTCAGTCACTATGCTAGAAATTTAATTGTTTACGTACATTATGTGAACTGATTTAAAATCTATACGTACACACATTTGGATTGCAGGCCCTCATTAATAAATTAAACACTTACAAATCAAGTGTAAATCACTCCATCTGCAAGCTTGCAAGATGGCTTTGTGATTTATTAGCAGCCTTGGGGTCAGGCTGCTTTGCTCCCACACCAAAACTAATGAAACTAGCTAGGAACACTTCACCAGGTCCCCTGGTATTGGTTTCCAGACCCAGCCTACACTGTTGTGCTCATAGATACCCATCCCACAGCAAAGATCTCCAGACTCCAAGAGTATCAATCAACTGCCAGTCCTAAATGCAATCATTTAAATGATTATGAGTGTCAGTGCATTCTAAGGAAACGTTTGGGCCTACACCAGTGTACTATAAGGGGTCCAAAATATGCTTAGCAAGACAGGTGCCATCCCAGCCCATCACATGAGTCTTTCCCCAAGCCAGCTTCCCAAGCTCAGGTCTCCCTCCCTCTATCCAGGCACCAATGATTAAATATTAGAGGCTCTGAACTCTGCCTCATTAAATAGAGAATATTCTCACTTCGTCCTGACCTGTGCTGGGGCCAGCTTAAGGAGCAATCTGTCATGAGATCATTAATACAGAGACTTGCTCACAGAGCAAGGATGTTCATCCAAAATTAATTTCTTAACCTTTTCTAGGAGGACCTTGGAGAGGATATTTTACCTTTCATAACAGGGGTGGGGATCAGTTCTTTATTTTTCTCTGATGTGGTAATTACAGAAGCAGGCAGTAGGGCTGTGTGAAACAGCACCATTTCATTTCAACTTCCATTTTGCCATTTCAAAGGGACAGTGTTTCATTTCATCATTTTGTTTCACCTCGAAGCACTGTTCTGCTTCATTTCATCAAAACTGTTTTGTTGTTTCAATGTGTTTCGACGTTTTGATCATAGGTTATAATGGGGAATCATGCCTAAAACACTGTCATTTCTTGCCTGATTTAGATGAACATTGCGGAGATACTAGCCCCTTCTGAGGGAGTGAAGCCTGCCAAGTTTCAAGGAGATAGGTGCAGAGGTTTCTGGGAAACTGCACCTCAATCTGTTCAAAGCAAAACTCATGACACTTGCTGGCCGCGGCAGTCTCCTGTCATCCAATGCGCACATCAGGAGGGCTGTGGGGCTGTGCTGGACTCCTCTTAGGGGTACAGGCCCCCAGATCTGCGCACCAGATGAGAGGAGGCTGCCACTGCCGCCTAGGACCAGTGCTGAAAGGTGTCTGTGTAAGGCAAATAGAACAAAGGCAGACAGGACAGTGTCCACTTAGGGCTTTTTGGAGCTAAAAGAGGAGCTTGAACTAATGAGAGAGGTTTTTGTTTTCTTGATGGGCTGATAAACACTGTGCAACTTCCTGCTCTGTGAGAAAATGCTGTGCAACTCCCTGCTGGGTCCCTCGTTGTTTAGTAAGCGGGGGGACCCCTCCCTAATCAGAGCATCCTGCCACGGCCTGGCCATCCCCTCACCCCAGCACTGTAGAAGAGTAGGGAGGGCTGTTCTAGTGCCCCCTGGCTTCTAGCTTGAGCCACTGCAGGCATGTGCCTGCATTTCTTCAGTCCAAAGGGGATGTCTTTATATTTACAAACTGGTTCAGCCTAGCCAGGTTAGACTAACCTGCAAAGATTGAATCAATTCAGGCTCAGACTTACTAATTCTGAGGGAGATAAATCTTTTGCAAAAGTGTGGTTTTGGTCTGCTAGATGGTCAATGTAGCTAGTGCTACTGGTTAGTTCTCAGGATCAGGGGCTACTTTTCTTATGTCCTAATGCTGTCTCAGTCTCTAATTGGGGTCTAGACATGCTACCATCACCACCACCTCCAACACCCTCACTTCTTAAAACCTCAAGCTTTGGCCTGTCCTCTTTCCTATCTTTTTTCCCCCATCTTCCCTCCCTTACAAGATCTTGGTAGCTTGGGACACAGATAACCTGGTGATGAGTGTGCACTCTGGGTGGATGGACAGGCAGGGACAGAGAGGCAGTTAGATAAAGCCTCTAGTGCACACATGCTCTATTCTAACAGTGTGCAATCTATACAGATCTCTGCAGGAATGGGAGGAATAATAGAATAATGGAAATTTCTCATCCACCGTCGCTGTCAAAATCCATTAAACTCACTCCGGGTAAAAGGTGCATTATCAGTGCTGCTAAAACTATGCTGCACATTGGGGTTACCATAAACAAATGAAAGAGGATGGGTGTGGAAGAAGGTACAGGAAGATCACAAATCATCATCTCCCCAGTGAAGCTGGAGGGATAGGAGTGGGGGCAGGGAGAGGTGCTATTCCAGACAGTTAGATCAGGTAAGAACTGGAGCCTCTTATTAACCCATCCATTGCTGATTCTCCTCAGCAAGCCAGTTGTGTTGCCTCCTGTAATATGAGTATGTATTTATACGAAATAAGATGCAGACAAGTGGATTAGTATGGGATTAGGAGAATCGGGCTGCCATGGGATGTGACAGCTAACAAATGAATTTAAAATGGCAGCTCAGTCCATAATGTATTACGCTCAGTGAGGTGTCTACATGGAGTGTGAAACCTGGTGTGTGAAACCTGAAGCGGATGTAATGTAAGAGAGGACTGAACTCAGGCCATGACATGGATCTGTGGAGTAAATTGGTACATTTTTAGAATCACTTTTCTGATGGTTACTACATGACAAGTGACTTCAGTGTGTGTGAAATTGTGTTATAAATGGGTACAAATTCTCAACTAATTGTCAGATCTGACTCTGAAAACCCCTGGTTTTGAACTGCACCAGAGACTTCTGGAGCCAGGTCTGACAATTAGCTAATTGTTGGACCCAACCCCAACAGTCCCTCATCAGTTTGAGACCTGGGCTCAGTCTGACAATCAGCTGATTATCAGGCCATCCCTAGGACAACCCAGCTGCATTTGTGGCTTTACGTCCCTGGGCACCGGGGCCCTTGGCTCAGGGAACCTCTCCCCCATCTCAGCATGTCTAAACACCGAAGTTTCAGCCTGGCTCCCTGAAACCCAGCATTTTTAAGTGCCTTGTTCTGCAGCCCATGCAGGACAAGGTGTGAAAGGTTGCCAGGTTCAGGGGTTGCCAAATTCCCAGTGACCAGAGCCCCTCACTTTCTCCTACTAGGGAAACTTGCAATGCACTCCCCCAGCAGCTGATTTTCAGCTGTCTGGATCCTGATGCCAATGCACACCCCCATGCTGATACTGACAATCAGCATATGGGTGCTACATGTTCAGTTTCTGGTGCCATGCAAACAAGCCACAAAGATGTTTGGCATTTTTTGTGGAATAACTTTGTGGTGGGTTTGCCACTTTATGTCACCTTAAATTGACTGAAGAAGCAGCACTGCAATTAACACATTCATTACATGATAACTGGAATGTGCCAGAGGCCAGGAAGTCTGCTGCTTCCAGTCCAGATACTAAACTTTCCACTTGTCCCAAGCCACCCAAATGTACCTCTCTCTAGAGATGCAGCACGTTTTCTCAAGCTTTATGTGCCCTGCTGGTACCTGCTAGGGTTATAGGGAATGTGAAACTTTTAGTCCATCTTTCCAGACTAAGAAGGTGTATAGAAGGAGTGGACATTTCAGTTGATTTTTAGTTTTTCCCCGACAGATTTGATTTTAAATACTATTGGCTTGATCAGAACATCTTCCTGAAGCTTTGGCAGTTCCATGAGGTACAGTAAATCTAGCTATTACAATAGCCAGGGAGAAGCCTTTATTGAAATGAGCTTCATAATCATCGGCAATTCATTTAACATACGGAGGAACATTTTGGGTGTCATGTCTCCCAGCTGGTGGCCAGATATTAGGAATACATGCAACCAGTTGGCAGAGTCCTTCCAGCTCTCTGGTCAGCAGTCTACACATGCAGGGCCTGTATGTTTCTACAGTGGAGGCATTAGGAGCATGGGTTCACAGAGTCCTGTGAGCAGAAGCCCTGCCACCTGAACCCAAGAGGAAGCCATTCCCTGGCCAAGCTAAAAGTGCTGTGCCAAGCTCTTCCTGGCTGACTGCCTTCCCTGTCAGGGCTTACAATGGGAAAAGGAGGAACCCAGGTGTGCCTTGTAGAGGTCTTGCTCTCTAGCAGAGGTGTAGCAGGGCAACTCTGTGCCCTTAACAGACTAGAACTGGCAGCCAGTCAGCACCGTATCTAGGCTCCTGGCAGCCCCAGGAAAATTTTAGTATTGGGCCCCCCTTCGCTAGAGATAATGATAACAGTAATAATTTTTTTTTTAAATTACAATTTTTGGGCCCCCTATCTGTCTGGACCCCAGGCAGTCACCCAGTTTGCCCTTGCCTGTGTCCAGCCCTGGCCACAGTGCTGATGGCAGCAGTGTGGCCAGCTGACACCCACAGCACTGGATATTTTTACACCATCCCCCAAAATGCAGTACCCAGGGCTGCTGCCCCTGTCACCCCCCTTCAGTTATGCTACTGCTCCCTAGCTGGACAGCAGGATTAACAGATTGTCCTGTGCTTACAGCACAGGCCTAGGTGTCAGGTTATCCACAGTTTCATCCCAGCTCTGTGACCACCTCTTTATGCCTCTGCATACAGGGGTAATGAATGGTATGACTTGCCTTGGCAAACTGCTGCAAGATCCATGAAAGGGGGTGGTTACTGTTCCTCTAACATCTATGCACTAGGAGGGCAGTGAAGTTAATGCCTCTGTAACACAGAACTCCTCAGGTACACAATGCTATGTAAGTGACAAGTGCTCTTACTTATGTGGTCTGTAGGGTGGGCTTCCTGTAATTGCTTTGCCTATTTGCAATTGTCTGGCTAATTTGTAGTTATTTTCTGTCCAAAGTGTGGCTCTGCTATCAATCCTATAGTATTATAGCTAAAGACACGATTGCATTTACAGCCAAAGTTGTCACTTAGCAAACACTAATGCCCCACTTTTGCAAAGCGATTATTAAGGGGTACTCTGACTTTATAATATACAAAACGTCTGTATGGTTACAGACTGATAACACCCAACCCGCAGCAGCATTGATTAAGTGCTGCTGGCAATCTTGTTGCTGGAATAGTAATAATATAGGATGCCAGCAGCTGTAATGCTGAAATAATTAATAATAATGCTTAAACTTTCTCTCTGATGAGCAGTAGCTGAGCTCCCCATCCTCTCAAGCCAAAGGGGAAATGGAAAACTGCTGTCCCAGTGCAGGTGGAAACTCAGAAGCCTTCCCTTCTCTGCCCAGTTCAGTACTGCTGCTGGCTGGCTCCCAGGTTAGGCAGAGACTTGGTAGACAGAGGGCAGGGTGCCACAGCTATCCCAGAAATCTAGTGTGTGTCTCTTGATTGTTGTGCTTCAGAGCTCAGCTGTGGTCCTCAGCGGAGGAATACCCATAGCTCTGTGCAAATAAACAAATGTTTTTCCAAATATCTAGTTGATCTAATAAAAGATACCACCTCTACCAGGAGTTCTGATTCCACAGCTCTGTGGCTGATACTCAGACCAACACAACATCACATCTGTTTCCCATGAAGGAAGCTCTACCCAGATCCTGACAGCCACTAGGAATCAAGGCTTTGGGGAAGCAAGGATGGGGGAAGAGCAATAGCCTCCAATTGTGGCACATGAAGTCATGAACCTGCATTGCCTTTGCTATCCATCCATTGACAGTCCTCACACAATCAAAAATCCTGGGGCAGGCACCAAAATCTTGAGATATGATTTTTACGCCAGACAAACCTACACATTATGTCTACATGTGCATATATGAAATACATGTGAGGTCCTTTTCATTTTTCCTTTGGATTTTGAATCTTCAGGGTGCATTTATGTCACATGTTCAAGCCCATCACCAACACCAGATGGGCTGTATATTTATTATTATTATTATTTTACAAAAGCAAGGTAGAATGGCACCTTTGGCCATGTGTAGACAAAACGAGGGGCATGTGTGCATGACACTTGAAAGTGGGCCAAATGCTTTTCCATTGATTTGATGGTGTCAGTGTTTGAGCATTAATTCCAGCCGCTGTACAAAATTCGGTGGCGTAATGCGCCTTAAATGACTTGGGGCGCAACAAACTCTGATGGTCCACCTTCTTGCTAGGGGGTCTGAACAGCATTGCCTAACAGGCATGGAGCCTGGTGCTTTGCTCCGTGGCTATAGGGGCAGCAGACTAAAACTCTACTGAGGAGTTTTAGTCTGCTGCCCCTACAGCCATGGAGCAAAGCACCGGGCTCCGTGCAACTCCACGGCTCTGCAGGAAGCCTGTGCAGGCAACCTGGCAGCAGCCCGTCAAAGCATGCTCTGCCCAAGAAAAGCGATGAGGCTGATCTTTTTTCCACCACCCCCCTGCCCCTGGAGCCTGCCTGCCTCCCTGAGCTGCGCAGGGGCCCAGTGCTTCCCTCCACAGCTGTGGTGCCCCTCTGGGAATGCCTGAGCCAGGTGCCTGTGGGCGGGTGCTACTTGGGGGAGGGGGGCGCTGCTGCCAGAGGGAAGCACAATCTTACCTTTATATAGCTCTCATGACCTTGAAAGATCAATTTGTTCCAGAAGGCAAATATGCCACTACTACCCACCCACCCAGTTGTCACGGCTCATGGGTGAGGTATCTATTCAAACCTGTGGGATTCCCTGCAAAAACAGATAATTAAACCAAATGAAGAGCTTATTTTATTTTTTACAAAGGTCTGAATGATGTTATGCCCACTAATCATATGTGTAGCAATGGGAACCACAATAATTATTAAGGCAAACAAATCTCATGCTTCAAAAACTAAGATGATTACTGTAGGGCTTAGGAAAGAATTCCACCCCCTTTTTGTATTAGTACAGGTACAAAACATCTTTATTGTCCCATTATGGTAGTTCCAGTTATAATGCTCCTTCATGACGGAAATGCCTGTTAGGCAACGCTGTTCAGACCCCCCTAGCAAGAAGGTGGACTGTCGGAGATCAGCCCTTATACAAGGCAGAATCTACACTTGAACACGAAGTCCATAGTCCCTTGAAAGCCCAGGTGACATGTTGTTCTGCTAGTCTGTTCTACCAGCCAGCTGCACTGTCATGCGTAAGATTTATTTCATAGGGTTCATGCCATTAATGACTCCCGAAAGCAAGGGAGGAGTGAATCAGTGTGGAAAGAGGGCAGAAGATACATATCTGCCTGTTTGCCCACCAAAACAGCTGGGAATTTTAATTTTAGGCCTCTCATCAGCCCTGACAGAAAAATTGTAGCATTGGTTAAATCATAATGAGTGAGTGGTGCATTTGATGTTTACAGATTGTAGGTTATGAGCAAGAGCGCATGACTTTGTGACAGCCGGCATGCATTTTTGCAGACAAAGGACCAAGCTTCTGTGTTTGGATCCAAGGCTTATGTTCAGGACCAAGAGAGCTTCACTAAGAAATTAAACTGTTTAGGTAGCTGGCAATAAGCTATTAAACCACTCTGTAGGCTAAGCCAGTTTGTAGCTAGCCCAGAGCAGCAGAGAACAGAAGTTGTTACCATCCATTGACTTAATTGGGACCACAGGTAAAGTTAGCAAGTGGATCTCAACAGAGATGTAACTTTAAACTTTGGCACTCAGGGCAGCACAGGGGTGTTCACCTCCTCAAACAGGCTGCACTGGCACAGTCTGCTTCAGCACAAGCTCTCCTAATGCAAGCTGTCGTGGTGGTGCAGACTCCCTGGGGGCTGCTATTTTGACACCTCTTCTGAATCAGCACTCAAGACTAGTGCCCCAGTCATCCCCACCCTAGTTACACTACTGGATTTCAGCCTATTGACCAATACACAGTGGCCCACATCTCCAAAGCCACTGCCATCAGACTCTTTGTTGCCAACTTCAGCAGAAGAGACAGGGATTAAACTCAGCACTTACCCTCAGAGATGAGGAAGGACCATGTGGAAAGGGGACAGATGGAGATGAACATAAAGAAAAAGGCACAAAACACACAAATCTGGAAATAACCAAAGCCCAATTCTCCTAGTGCCGATTTAAACAGTTCCAGTGGACTTAGCATGACTTGCTTTACTGAGTGATAGTGGATTCAGTCACTAATTTCAAGATTGTTTGGATCTGGGGTGCTGTTGATTCAGTCCATTAAAGTAAAAGGGTGGGAAAGTCACATAATTTGTTTCCAGACAAGGGTTGGACTTCCAAACCCTTCCTTAGCCTGCGGAAGTTTGTGTTTTAGTAGAGGTCACTGTAAGATGGAGCAGGAGTTCCTGAATGTTGTACACAGCAAACTCTATTTGTTTGGTGATCCAGGGTTGTGACCATGAAAGGATTATTGGAAACAAGCATTATTAATAATCACTGAGCTTTAAATGGAGCCTTTGTCACACCGTGTAGATTCTTCAGTGACAGGCACTTACAAATCCATAAGCAGAGACACAGATGTACAGAGACACAGACAGGATTAGACTGGATTGAACTGATAGACACGCTATGTCCTGATACTGAAAGCAGCTTCCTCCTCTTCCCAGCTCAGCCTCCTCCCTCCTTGCTGGTTTCATCACAACTGTGGATCGCTTGAACAAGTTGCCTGATAAGCCCACAGATGCCAACAGGAAGCAACGATGTTACAGTAAGTGTCACAAGGAAAATGTCAACTGTATCATTATAATGAAGGTCATGTCTCCCTCACCGAGAGAAGAGCAGGAAGCTCAGAGCTTTGCACAATTCATATGTTGTTATTAGGTAGATGTTGACATGTGTAACTTCTACCTTACATGAGTCACTGCATGGGGAATGCTGCAGATGTGCGTGCTCACAGCAACTCCAGCCCCAGTCCTTCTGTGCAGGACATGGTATGGGATTGCTGTGTCCTCAAGAGCTCACAGAGACTGAAAATCAGGTCTCTCCCAGCAGAAAGCACTGTAGGGAATGGGGCAGAAACACTGGTGGGGAAGCTCTCAACAACTGCAGTTCCAGCCTCTCCCAGCCAGAGGCACTGAAGGGGACAGAGCAACAGTAGCTGTATGAGAAATTCAACCCTAAAACAATGCTGAATTCATAGCTTTGTATATATTTGGGTCAGAAAGGACCTTAGCAGATCACCAAGTCCAACCCCCTGCCCTGGGCAGGAAAGAGCAAGGGGGTCAGTTGGCCTCAGCCAGGTGCATGTCTAGTCTCCTCTTAAAGACCACCAGATTTTGGCAACCCTTACCATAAATAAGTCCTTCCTGGTGTCTAACCTAAATCTGCTCTCTGTCAATTTGTGGCAGTTGTTCCTAGTTACTCCAAGGGGTGCCCTGGTAAACAGAGCATCTGCTATTCCTTGCTGTCCTCCATCCCCCCAATTAATTTGTAGGTGACCACAAGATCACCTCTCAGCCTTCTCTTGCGAATTCTCTCAGAACAATGTGCTGTAGGGAATGAGGCAGGCATGGCAGCAGCCTGTTTTCATCCCAAAATTCACTGTGGTAAGTGGCACTCGAGTACTCCATGTAAAACAGCTCACTGCCTCTCTAATGTAGGGAATCTCCTCCATTTAAACCAAATGATAAAAATGATAAAGAGGGGACTATAAAAAATAAAAGCCTTGAATTAATACTCTAATGAAGTTTTATTATTTTTTTTTAAAAAAGATTTTGTTCCATGATGAGGAAATATATACTTTCCCTGGCTCCCACTCTGTGCAAGTGGGCATATGCAATGGGTATATGCGCATGTGTGTGAGACAGTGATTGCACAGGCTGTTGTAATAAACCAGCAAAAGCCAGCAAACAATACTGAGTGCTCTTTCTTTTTCCTCTCCATCTCCAAACCTGTCAATATTATGCTCAATAAAGGATGATTTGTTGGCTAGAACTTCTGCACATAGACACACCCACCCAC
>NW_017729034.1:7272150-7276489 GCF_001723915.1 Gavialis gangeticus
GGGGGGGGGGGGGAGAAAGGAGACATCCCAAAGATCTGACTGAAGGAATCAGGTGACAAACGACAGTCTGTGATCTATGGCGCAGCCCACTATGTGATCCCTTGGGGTAGGTGGCTACGGTATAAAAACAGATCAAATCCCTTGAAGGATGTGAAGTACAAACACCCCACATCAAAGAGGAGAAGAAAAAAAGAACCACCTAAGGAATCCTATAATCAGATTAATGGCTTATGGGGGGCAAGAGGTGAGAAGACCCTGGTATCACCACATATGGAATATTAGAAGAGAATTAGACTAGCAACAGTGCTTTCTTCTCACTTCCAGGACAAAAGAAGACATGAGGAGGTAGTGAAGTGGGGAATAGGTATATGGCTACATTAGATGCTAATGCCATTGCTGCTATTGTATTGTGGTTTTTCTAATTTAACAGTGCTGCAGTAGAAACCATTCTGCCACTTGCTGCTGTTTGTACACACGCAATACAAAATTCAGAACTCTTGCTAAGCACTATCCTTTTCACTACAGGCTTTTACCTGCTGGGGGACAGGGAAGGGACCATCTTTGCTTTACTGACAAATTCAGGACCACAGTGGACCTCCTGCCTATGTCTGATGGGTTTTCACAAGGGTCCACTCCTCTCATAAGTGAGCACCCCCTTCCTCTGACTAGGTAACCCTAAGAGAAAATGCATGCATTTGATAGGAAACATGCTAGCATGTCACATAGGATGGGAGTGAAGACAGATCTTCATGCCTTCATGCACTAACCAGGGAGGGTAGGGTTGAATAAGTGCACCTCTTGACTTTCAGTGAAGCCAAGAGTTCTATAAAGGTCCCTGGGTTATTTCCAAAGCAAGGAATTTTGTAAAAGCCTCTAGGTCACACCGCCCCTGTTGTCATCTCCTAGAAAAAAAAAAAATCACCTTCCAGAAATCAGCGTGGGGTTTGGGACAGATGAAGAGGTCAGAGCATATAGGAAGACCATTGAAGTCAGCCCCAGTAGATAGAAATGCTCAGCTGACTCTGTGCAGGGCAGCAGACACTGTGGATGCTGCAGTAATGTTGTTAGCTCTTTGTTGTCATGCTGCTGAGTTGATTTAAGGCTTCTTATCACCAAGGGATTCAACAGCTGCCATGAAAGCCTGGGGTGGACAGGTTCCCGGTCATTACCCCAGTTAAGCCCTTGCTCAGGGGTGAAATGGTCTATGGCTACACGGACAGCATCCACACAAAATGTAGCTTCTCTCAGTTCACCAGGCCTGCTGAGCTAGAAACAAGGGCATTGGCCACCTTAGCAGCAGACCAAGTATAGAGAAGGCTTAAAAAAAGCCTTCTGGACAAGTAACTGCCCTTTCCAGAGCAATCTAGGTCCTGGTATATGGGACACCCTCAGACTGAAAGCACTGACATTTATGCTTCCACAGATTTCTGATAGTCAACTGAGCCATCCCTTGGGAAGACAGACCTGGTTCATCTGGGTCCTGAGCAGAGATATGAGAAAACAAAGGTTCCTGCCTGCCATGCTGTCCTGGCTAGCTTCCTGTCTGAGCCACTACAATCCTCCCTGAAGTCTTAATTCCCAGCCTGCAGCCCTTGGGTTTCAGCAATACCCACCAATCTCTCTCCCATGTCATCACATGTCATACTGTTAAGCAAGTGCCTTGTACATCCCCAGAGGAGGCTCTCTCTCAGTGAGGGGGGCTGTAAGCTCTGCCTGTCATTCACGTAGGGGAAAGCACCTTCATGAAGGACATCAGATGTGGGGAGGTCAGTTTGGCAGACAAGGAACTGCTGCACTCGCCACCCTGGGGTTCCTTCATCGTAGTGTGGAAGTACAATACAAGGATTACCCAGTGTATTAAAACAACTCAGCACTGCAGGAGCCACCTGAGGGCACTGGCATGGAAAGAACAAGCTACAGCATTCCCAGGGCATGGGGAGGTGCAAGTAAAGCTGGAGTTTGCTGCCTTCTGTGTTCAACCAGGTGACCCTAATAAGAATTTCTACTGGAGATTGTATACCTGGCAAGTGAGCCTCCCATTCAGATGCTCATTTGTGATATTACTCTCCATGCCCCAGGCTTGCAGTTCCAGAAATATGGTGCCAAAAGTCCCATTGAAACAACTAGGTCAGCATCTGAGATTCACAGGCTTCGTGCACAGCCCTAGAACTGCAAAGTAATCCAAAATTGACTGGTTCCTGCATTTTAGTCTCTACTTATTTATTAACTGATTTTAATTTGCAAGGGGATTTAGTGCTTGTGAAAGGCTAGGATCAATAGCACTAGCCTCAGCCAGGCAGAGCTCTGAGCAGGTTTTGCTTCCACCCAGTTCTGTCACTGACAATAAACCTTAATCCTGACCTCAGCATGATCAACTGCCATAATCTCAGTAGTACCCTTGCCACCCCAGCTCTGCCAGTACCTCTCAATCATGCCTTGTAGCTCTCCCTTGAAGTTCCAGCCATGAGAGCCCTTTATAGCGAGAGTGGGCCAGATGAGTGGCATGGGACCAGTTTGCAGGCTGGGTAGGGTCCAGGGGCCCCCCTCCTCCCTCTCCATACCTGGTTTAGTGGCTGTTCCAACTGGTCTAGGACCTATGCTGCATTCGGTAGTTACCTCATGCAGCACATGCCCACCCTGTCACCTCCAGCACTGTGTCCCACATGGTGCCCACTTGTAGCAATACAGGGCCCCAGGGTTGGCTGTGACACCCCTGGCTGGCTGGCTGCTGCCCCACTATGGCTTCTCTGGGTGCCCTCCTTTTTCTTATGACCTGCCATGCCTTGACAGAATTATTACAGGCTTTAGCCCCACTTTATTCCGGCTGCAAGCTTCCAGCCCTGGCCCATTGATGCAGGTCTAGCTCTCTTGGCCTCAGCCCCCTCTGAGTCTCCAGTTCCCTCAGCCCTGTCTTGTGCCCTGTTCCAGCCCCCAGGGCTAGGGACAGAAGTTACGCATAAACCGATTTAAATGATCTGAAACTGGTTTAAACCTGTAACATAACAGAAGTCCAGTGCACATAAACCAGTTTCAAAATGGCTGAAAGTGTTTTAAGATAAACCTGGTTGAATGTAGTATCAGATTTAACTGATTTGGGTCAAATATGAAACTTCTGTCCTAGACCCTTTCCCGGTTCAAGTTAAGTCAGACTCTCCCAACATGCTTTGCAGCCCTGGGCTGGACTGCGTGATCTACTCCAGAGAACAGACTGGCCCCACCCCTCCATTCCACTCTAGCTGGAGCAGTGAGGGCTGGTTCTCTGGCTTCCCCAGGCAAACCCCTGCTGGGGCCTGGGACCAGGGAGAGGGGTTAAACTTCCCTTCCCTCAAGTATGGAGCTGGCCTGCTCTGCTTGCTTAGTGCTGGCTGCAACTGTGGACTACAAGTCCCACAGGCATGTGGAAGCAAGAAGAGGAAGTGATGAGCAACCCTGCAGAGTCCTGCTGCTTTGAGTCCCAACTGTAAATCCCAGAGACCTCAGAGGCAGCAGGAAGAGGAAGTGAACACACAGCCTATGCTGGCTAAGTGCTACAGAGCCATGCTCTAGTGTCCCTAGGCCTGACCTATCACAGGCATGTGGCTGCATTTCTTTAATCAAAAAATGAATGGCTGTTCATTTGCTTATTGGTTCAATCTTTGCAGCTTAGATTAACCTGCTTAGATTAACTGTTTCAATTCAGCCTTGGGCTTTTTAACTGTCTGTACTTAGCCCTGGTGTCCCTGACCCAGGATAAGGCTGCTTACAGTTCAGTCCAGCACCCCCTCTTAGCCCAGCATCCCTGAGGCCAGGGTGAGGCTGCTCATAGATCTGCCTCTACAATGTTTGGGCTTCTGCCCCACGTGGTCCACCAGGTCCCAGACCCTGGAAGGGCTCTATGCCAGGTGTCCCTGTAGCCTCCTATCCACCCCTATCAGCCACACCTGGTCCTGTGGCTCTTAATCAGAATATATATGCAAACCCACTGGATGTATAACACAGTATCAGTAGCTTGTCTACAGGCTGTAAGTCCCCCTTAGCTCTCCACTTACATCTATTGGGAAAAGTCTGGGTACCAGACAGCCCCTCTGTACAGCCATCCTGGCCAGAAACCCTACTACCTGCAAGACCATTCTTGCCTGACTATTCTCAAACACTGGCCTTATAGGCCTCTAAACCCCCACCCCCTCTTGCCAGGTGGCTCTCCAGCCACCCACAGGGGTTTCCATTTTGGCCTGATAGCTAGCTTGTCCTTCTCTGTGGTGTTTAGGCTTGTAGCACTTGTAGCACTTTGTAGCTCATAGCGCTTTACTAAGCTGGTAGTACCTGTAGCATTTTTCTAGATATTGCCCCCCTCCCCTCC
>NW_017729034.1:7276500-7292347 GCF_001723915.1 Gavialis gangeticus
TCCCCTCCCCTCCCCCGATGCAGCTTACTGCTTGTAGCTAGCTCCCATGATAGTTTCCCCCCAGCAGTAGCCCTTATCCTATTGTTATGGGTCTGTCTGCTTTCTGACAGTTAGCCCTCTAGCAGTTAGCCTGTTTCCTAGCTGCAGGCCCCCACACTGCCAATTTAACCAGCTGCAGCATCCGTTAAAGTAACAGGAGCCTCTGGCTCCCTGTTACACTGTTCCAGACAATTTGGGATCCATGCTGTATATGCCATGGGTCCTGGACTGGCTGGGGTGGGCACTATGTGCAGCACATCCCAGAGCAGGAACTGTCTGGATGGGGCATCTGCTGCATGCAGTGAGGCTCCCAGACAAGCAGGAGTGGCCGCTGGATCAAGTATGGAGAGAAATAGGGAAGAGGGGGTGGTCCCTGGGCCCGATCTAGCCCATGGACCAGCCTTGAGCCACAGGTAGATGCTGTGTTCTATGGGGGTCTAATCAGACCCAATGGCAGCACCAGGGGCCAGATGGCAGGGTCCTATGGGTCAGATCTGGCCCACATGTCATATGTTTGACATCCCTGCCATATAGCTTTTTTGTGCCCCTAATTTCTGCCTTGCACCACCCTCTGCTGTTTCAGGTCTGCACTTCCCACACAGCTCTGCCAGTGCCCCTCACTTATCTTCAGATCTGAGAATGAAGATAAGATCTACCAAATTCATTTTCACTTGCAATCCTAAAAATATCTTTTAGAGGGCAAAAAAACCAACAAAAGATGAAGAGCTAGAGAGAACTACTTCAAGTGCATCAGTTACAGATTGTTAATAGGGCCGAAGTATTTTGTGCTATTTATTTTTTATGAGGCTTTCTTTTGAGAAGGTTTTGTACAATGGGCCATTACGATAAATGATTTACCAAGGTAGTAAAGAACCCAGGAAACTGATCTCTTGAACCAGGAAAGATCCTTGATGTGTATTCAAGTTACAGCAGGCTCAGCGCACTCCCAGTCTTTTCAAATCCTTCCTTTTAAAAAAAAAAAGTTCTCCCTGACCTATATCCCCCTACACTGAGACAGGTTATTTCACCTGCCAGAAAATACTACTCAGCAAAACTTTTTTTAACGGAAATTTTCCAATTTTTTCGGTGGAAACTTGTATTTCTAAATAGCACTACACACACACACACACACACACACACACACACACACACACACTAAAGCCAATTATTTTTGGCTTTTATATTGTCATTGAGACGTGGACTTTTTTAATGAAAAAAATCATTGTGAAAAAGACTACTTTTTATATAAAATGTTAAATAGAAAACATGCAGCCATTTTGACTCCCTTTAAACTAGGTGCTTATAAGACATGGCATTGTTTATAGGATTTACTACTGTGGCTAGAGGGTATTAGCCAACAAGGTCACAAGTTCTACAGTTCTGTTATAGACCAGGCACACTGTTTTATACATAATAAGATGATTGAGTTAAAGCCAGGGAAGAGTTAGGTTTGACCTGGATTAGCTTAGTGCGTTAGTCTATACCAGGGGCCTCAAACCCCCTTGCCCCTCTCCCCCGCAAGATCTGGATCTATCCCCAATAGGGCTTCATACTCTGGAATTCAGCGCCTTCCCCCACTTTCCCCCCAACCAAATGTCAGTCTCTTTAAAAGCCAAGTTGTCGAATGAAATGGCTCTTCAGGCCACATTCAATTGGAGTGCTATATCTGTGACACCCCTGGTCTATACCCTTCTGTCTGCACTAAGCTATTACAGTGCTAGATTTGTCATATCTGCAAATGCCAAAGAGCATACTTTTTAAAACCTAGCATAGGTAAGGTGTGAAGCAGAGTGGGGACTGTTTGTGTGGGGCGGCTGGAGGGCAGGGCTCAGTGAGTGGACGGTAGGGTCATAGGAGCGACTGCTGTGAAGTGGGAGTGAAAGTCAGTTGGGGAGAGTTCAGAAAACCATGTGATAATGTCAATAAGAGTGAGATGCATGCCTAGCTGACTGTGCTGATGGTATTGGTGGGTAAAGCTGGTTTGACCCCACAGGTCCAAGTCTGCAATTATACCATATAGGCTGATTCACTATCTGGCTAAGCATTGATTGGTTAGTGCAGGAACACACCAGGGGGAGGGGTGGAAAGAGATGGGATTTTGTGCCAGCTCTGCACTTTCCCTATTGTCTGGGACCCTGTTAGGACCCTGAAATATGACAGCAACCGTAGAGCTGTTCTAGATGACCCTTGGCTAACAGGGCCAGACACAGGCATGGGCAAACCGGGTGGCCAAATGGCTGAGAGGTAAGTCTCCCATTCACTGTGAAGGGGGTTTTACATCTGTCTGCCGGAGGGGATGCTAGCTTGAGACAGATATTAAAGGGGAGCTGATGAGGCAGCAAGCAGCCCACTGAGACTGGAAATTGAGGGTAGTGCTTTTACTACCAACCAAGCCTGTTACTGTTTTGGTGCAGTTAGCTCCAGTCTGTCACTCTCAATAAAACTGCTATTGATTAGCATGTTACTTTATTGTGAAGAGCTGGCATGGGGCCGAGGTGGAAAGATTCCAGAGGGAAAGGAGGATGAGAGGGGGAGGGGAAGTAAGATGGGAAGCCTGGAAATATAAAGTCTTGAAAGGAGTAATTAATTCCGATTGTTATGGCCATTTATTCTGATTTTCAAGAATATTACAAATCAGGTTGCCACAACTGCTCCATTCATTTTTGCTTGTGGAAGTGATCCTGATGTGAACTGTTCAGCTGAGGCTGCTCGCTGCTCTGGGGAATGATGCAAGTCTAAAGTAAGGTGGATCATTTCGGTTATTCGTTTCCTTTCTCTGGGAAACCCTGGGAAATTATGTGAGAGGGGGTGGTGTTTTCAGAGTCACCCATGGCCACAGTTGCCCCTTGGGCTCTATGAGAATCAATGCTTTCTCTGGCTTATGTCTCTAACAACACCTGCCTGGATACTGGTTATGCCCAGCCAACCACAAGTCTCCAAGAGACACCAAGAGAGGTTCATGCTTGACTGAGATGCTTTTCTTTCCACCATGTTACTCCATCCTCCAGGCTTTTCAGTAGCTGCAGAATGGAAAGGATTTTGATTTTGAGTGAAACATACCACCTGGCTGTTTTTTCTCTACCTGAAGATCCAGGTTGTTGATTTGGGCACTTCTCGTCCTACATAGAAGGAAAAACTTGGCTATTTCTTAAAAGATCACAGTGAGATAAATTGATGCTTTGCAGCCGATCCAAACTGGAAAACAGGTGGTTGTTTTCCTAACACAATTATGTTAAGGTTGCATTCAATCTCCATGACTGTTCAACATATTTATAGAAGGTATCATAAAAGAGAGTATAAAAGTTTCCATAGGAGGCATTGGAGATAATGAAATCTATGTTAACAAAATAACCTGCCAATGACCTTGTTTTAATGGTTTTGACTAAAGAAGAATTTCAGAATACACTCATTGTCTTGAACAACATCTGCAAGAACTATAGAATGACAATAAATGGTAAAAAAGTAAGACAGTAAGTAAACTCATCAAGACACAGCGTTGGAGACATCTGTACCGCAAAGGCCAAATTGTAGACCAAGTAATGGTGTTTCTATGCTTAGGGAGTGTGATAATGTCAAATGGAAGATAAGATGAAGAAGGAAAAGAGGAAGGACGCTTCTTGCAAAAAAAAAAATGATTCTACCACTTCCAAAGGTTTCTTTGTTATAGAAAGCTGAATTTAAACATCTGCTTGAGATTACTGAAATGTCAGGTATGGTTTGTCCTCCTGCATGGTTGAAAAGCAAGATACTTAAAAAAGACACTGAGAGACAATAGAGAGAACATTTGAATTCTGGTGTTATGGAAGAATATTGAAAGTCATCTGGATATCCTAAAACACAAGGGGATAGGATGGATTTAGAAAGGGCACAACTACTTTAAATACCAATAAAGGTAAAAAAAAATCTTGGGTGGGGACACATTGCCTGACTATTGCAAAGTGACTTGGTTCTGAGTCTTGTACTGTCAGGCAACGTGAATGGAAAACCAAAAAGAACTACAGAGAGAGCCAGCTACAGCAGAGGCCCTGCAAGATGGGCTAGTATCCAAAAGAGAGTGGACATTTTACTGCTTACCCATGGCTATAACAAAGGTAGTGATTAGCGATTAGTGATCTGAATCAGAGAAGACGCATGAAGACCATCAAAGAAATTAAAAGGTTTTGTGTTTCTTTTCCTTTATTGGTGAAAAATATTAGAGGTAGAGGTGGTGAAATATTTCTAAAGGATGGAGGTTTTTTAAAAAATATTATTTGCTTTTGATAATGGTCATCTTATTTCCTTTCCATTCTAAATGCTCCCTCCCCCCACCCATTTGGAAAACAGAGGGCAAAATAAAGAAATGAGAAAGTGGAGAGGAAGAAACATTTTTCTTTTACTACTTTACTTTTCTAATGGAAAAAGATTATTATGTGTTACTTAAGATGCATAAAAAGTGAAAGTGTTACTTTGCAGGTAAAACAATTATTTCATCATATTCCTTAACTTTTTAGCTTTTTTCCAACATTTTTCTAATGTTGAAAGCTAAGAGAAAAGTAGAAAACAAAGCAACAGTGTACATTTGCCCACAATTCAAAAACAAAAGGTTTTGATGATTATAAAAATCCCCCAAATGTTTCATTTTGGGTGGAAAAATCCCCCAAATTTCTGTTCCTCGCATACCATTTTATTTTCCATGGAGTCATGTATTTTGATGGAAAAAATGCAAACAACTATGTGCATAGGGCAGTTGCAATGCATGGACACAGCAGTGACTTTCAGCTGACACTGTGCCACCAACACAATCTATATGGCTGTGTACTATTTTTCTGCACCAATCAAGTTGACACCTGAGGCTTAGGTATACTACTGGGGATGAGGATGGTGTCTGGGAACTGGAGTGTGGAGGTATCAGGAAAGGGGAAGGCAAGCATCATCATCAAATAATATCTCTGAACAACTAGGGGTTGAGGAAATGATCTTAGATCAGTGGAGTTAAACCTTTTAGAGCAACAGACTCTGGTGCTTGCACCCTGCCTGCTTCACAGGCCAACATTTCCCTCCAGTAGTGAAGGGGGGGAAGGGAAGTAGCTGCCAATGTCAGAGGGAGAAAGAGGGGGAGGAAGAGAGAAGCAAGTTTGTCTCTGGGCTACAGCAGAGATGAACAACGTGGTGCAGGGCTGGAAAGGGGACATACCAAGCCAGGATGCCTGCCTCTGATCTCTCAGGCCTTAGGCCAGATTCAGTCACTTAAGGGGCTGGATCCAGTATCCCTAGGGACAGGGCAAGTGGGGGGAGCCCTCCTCCCAACTTTGGTTATGTCATGCAGTTGCTGAGTCAGTGCAGGCTCCTGCCAGCAAGCCACAGTTAGTGATGAGCTTACAAGTAGATCGGGGCAGGGTCTGGCCAGAAACACTGTTTTTGTCTGGCTCTGGAGCCCAAGGAGTAAATGCTGCTGATGTTTGATCCTTCTGCCAGCCGAATTCAACAGCTGAGGAAAGGAGGGTATAAGCACGGGCTCTGAAGCCATGCAGAAACAGGGGTTCTGTCAAGACCCCATGCTGAGAGCTCACATACAGCACAGACAAAATGTACCACATTGCTGCAGCCCCCCTGGATCTACCCCTGGCTGAATCCAACCCATGGGATGCAGGTTAAAGACCACTGTCTTAGCTGAAGATCTTGGTAGGGCTTATATTTATGTGCCAGGCTGTACTTTCAAACCAGGAAAAAATGATTCAATTTCACACCTCTTAACTGGTTTAGGATTCAACCAGTTTGGCTGAAGCGAGGTTCACTGGCAGAGCTGTGTGGGGAGCCCAGGGCTGGAACAGCCGGGGAAATGTAAGGACAGAACTGTGAAAAATGCATCGATGGCCTCTTTGTCCTATGCTCAGAGTTTGTAAGTGTATGCCACCTGTGTCAGTCTCGCTGCCACAAACTGTATACAGGTTTCCCTCGCTTTATGCTGTACATGCGTTCCTGGAAAATGGCGCATAACTCGAATTTGCAAAAGGGAACCCACTTTACAATGTAACAAATAGGGGTATGTTCCAAGACCACGGCTGTACTGACCCCCAGACCCATTTCTACCACTTTTACAAGACCATTCTGGTACTCACCAACAGCAGACAGGTCACACAAGCACAGGGCACTATCATAATGGGGGTGGTAACTACAGAAAACGTGTATCAAATGACAAGTGATGAGCACAGATCCACAAAGAAGACTATATCTTGGTGCATTTCACTCCCACAACGCACCGCACAAAGCAGCTGACGGTGAGCTTCCACCACACTGATTGCATCAGAGTGAATTTACCTTGCATATAACAAATTGTTGGTATAAAAAGAGTCGTCAGTCACACAAGAGCAAATTCACACATACAGAACCCACATAAAGCGAGGGAGACCTGTATACTTTTAGTTTACAAGCAACCTCCCAGAAAACACAGCTCCTTCAGATATAAACCATGATCGAACAAGGCGGAACAGTTTAAAACTCTCCCTCTGCTTTTTATCCAAACACTTATCCACACAATCCTTGGATTTAGTGGGTCTTTTCAATACTAAACATTAACTTCATGAGTGTGTGTGTCCCAGGGCCCCCCAGTTCTTACACTGAAAGCTCTTCAGAGCCCCTACTTTCAGGTCCCAGCTATCCAGTCATGGCAGGGAAACATAAATACACCAGCAGGCTCATTCAGTAATGACCAGGTTTCTGAGCCAATTACTCTGGAGTGTTATGGTGATGACACCATTAGCTGTGCTTCACTCTGCTGCTATGAAGTTATAGCCATGAAACCTGCACTTTGCGCTGAGATAACAGCCTTGCCTGTATTGTGCTGCAGCATGAGGGAGCTTTCAGGCAGAGTAAGAGAGCATTAACTTGGCCATGGCATCAACACGATCCTTGGAAACCTGTATTATCAAGACTTGACATCAAGGACAGGCTGTCAGAGTATCAGCTGAGAGCCTAAATCAGCACAATGGCCTCACGGGTTCCAATTGTTACATCTCTCTCTGCCTTCCTCCCCTGGACCTGCCTCCTTCTCACTCTTCCCCTACCGCTCTGGCCTCCCTCTTCCTTTCAGTTCCTGTCAGTAATGCTGCGGGGGCGAAAGGGCGCTCATGATGCTCTTTGTCAACCATTTGCCACCAAGCTAACAGGACAGCCATAGGGCTTCCTCTGACAGAGTCACCCCCTCTTTGGGTGCAACTGACTTCTCCCTTTCAGACCCAATGCATACCTGGGACTCTTAGCCACATTTAGGAAAAGCCATCTTATCTTTTTGGAGTGAAAACTCATGCTCCAATCCTTCACAGAATCCCACCCCTTTTAACTCATGCCAGCTGGCCCTTTCGGACCTTCAGCAACAAGTCCAGCAGAGCTACCAAGAATACAGTATAAGTTATTCTGGCAATAGTGGTGAGAAGAGGGTGACAAGCAGTTAATTTGCTCTGCAGCTTGGAAATGGGGGAAGGGGGGGACAGACAGTACTTGTTCTTTACACAGGACAACCAAGTAGCAAATTCCCCCCAAACCCTCAGCCCTAGAGTGGCCATCATAGAGGACATTCTGGTTTTCTGCCACTCTGTCCTCTGTCCTCTATTGATATGAAACCGGACACCTTTATGTCCTCTATTTTTTTCTTCAAGAGAAAAATAGAGGACATAAAGGCATCCGGTTTCATATCAATAGAGGACAGAAGGCAACCAAACTGTCCTCTATGATGGCCACCCTACCCAGCCCTCCATGCTAAGGCACTTGCACCCCTGGGATTGCACATATTATGGGGTAGATGGCAGTTCCTGCAAGAGCCCCTTAAACATATAGTCTTGCACGGGCCCCGGTTGCAGTCAGAACTTTCTCCCCCCTCTCTTTTTCCTCTGCTCCCCTCTCTCTTTCCCCCTCCAGTCTGTCTCTCTATGAAAGCCATCCCTTGCCCACTTTGTTTTTCCTCCTGCTTCCCTCCCTTCTGCGGGCCTCCACCTCTCACTTCATCTATTCTTCCCAAGGGTGCCTCCTGTATTATTTATGATCAAACTATTATTTGTTTACGACCAACAACATGTCCCCTGACTGAAGTCTCATTCATATAGGCTTCAAAAAGCCCTGTGCTTTCAGCCTGAAGGGTTTTCATTACAGAGGAAAGGGAATGCTCACAAGAAGAAAGGAGCAAAACGTGTGTGTGTGTGTGTGTGTGTGTGTGTGCGCATGAGAGAGAGAGTGACCTCTACAACAGGCTATGGGGATGGGGGTTCATACAGAAAATGCAGACTGCACGGACGGTGAGGAAACACTGTGAAGGGGCAGGACACACCAAGCAAAACCACGATGGCTCTTTCGCTACATCCTCAGCTCCCTCCATCTGCACTATGCCTGGCTGTCAGTGTCAAGCTCTATAACATATACACAATTGGCCGGGGGGTGGGAAAAATCAGCTGTCTCTTTAATATGTGGTGTCCTTCAGGTCCGACAAACAGCAGAGCCGCAGAAATGTATCGACTAACCCTGCAACCCAGGAGTTATACACAATCCTTGGGACGTGCCATGGAATACATCTTAATTAACAGTGGAATCAAGAGATCACTGTGAACTAACAGAGGCAGATGCACACAGGCCAAGTGAACACTGACAAGCTGAAACAACCACAGGTTTTCTCCTGCTTCCAGCAAAACTGAGCGCAGAGCAAGTTGGTGTTCAGGAGGAGAATTGAGAGCCATGTCCCTGGGGTTCTCTGTTTCCTGAACACGGCTGACTTCCCATGCATGCCATACACACAGAGGGCACTGACTTCATTCACATGGCACTGGCCTTAGGAAAGAACCAGCAAGCACATGGCAAAGTGTACAAGACAGCCTGGCTTCTTCTTTGCTGCCACTTCCAGCCTTACAAAAATCACCATGAAAAATGACCGTCCCTGGATACCTTTGTCCATTCTAAGGATGCCAACATGATTCAGAGGCTGTGTTTGTTATTTGCAAGTCATTTATTAGTTTACAGAGAAGGAACTGCAGCGTATGAGATGATCACCAACTGTTCACTTCCACTGTTTGTGGTTTTCCTTTTACAGACAAGAAAGTAACCATATGTTTTCGGTCTACGTGGCTTCGACATTAGATGCAATGAAAACATCACAACAAGGAAGATTAAAAGTAAGTCTCCTGCAGGAAAGAGCACAGGATGTGTGTTTCTTCTGCATCCAGCTACATCTGAGCTGATCACAAAATGGCAGGCTGCCTCAATGTAATGGGCTGGCTAGGCAGTCTGTTGATGTCCCTGCCACCTCTGTATTTCTACAATTCACAGTGATCTTTTATATGTGGAGTATGATTTGTGACAAAATCTTCACATTATTTTTACATTCCTCTAGTTGGATGACTGACACGTTATAAACAGGGGACTAGCAAACTGAGTAACTCACAGGCATGCATTGTTGGAGGAATAATCATTGCTGCTAAAATTCATGGAGCTTTCAGGATCCACAAATGTTTTCATGGCTACCCAGCAGCCATCTGAATACTTGCAAACAATGAATAATGCAACCCCACAAGTAACAAACAGTAAACTGAATTTACTAAAATACTTATGAGGCATTTTTTGTATTAATTCTACCAGCAGAGGTGCATAAATGGAAGAAAGATATATGGGTTTTGACAAAAGGAGTTCACTTTGAGGATTAGGTCTATCCATGTTTCATTTACAGAGGTTTGCAGTGTATGGATGAAATCCTTTCATTTTCTATGCGTACTGTCTCTCCTCTCCTGGGATGCAAAGCTTTATGGGGAGGATTTTCAACAGCAACTCAGCACTGGCTTATCTTTCACTTCCACGGGAACACAGTTAGGCCAGCACCAGAGGTTTCTTAAGATCCGACACAGCATCCATCAGAACCATATCTGCTCGCCCTGCTCTAATTTCTCCAAGTCATTTTGCATGCTGGTGTGCTTGCATTGGCAGTCTTTATCATGGCTTAACTTGCACTCAGAGAAACAATCATTCAAGCATGAAGCAGCCATACAGAGTTTTGACATGTGCCACAGAAGAACTGAGGAGGTTAAAAATGACCGTTGGTACACTGAAGGAGGACAGGCCTGGATCTGAATGGGCAAAGTGCTACTTGAAGACTGGTATATGCTCCACCCACCATTGTGCCAGAAACTGCTGCACAAATTGCCACTGGCCCACAAGCCACAGTATTGGACGGAATGGAAAAGTGATTCAGAAATGTTGGGGAGGTCCCAGGGGAACAATGGGTAAGAACAGCATCCTTTCACTCAGTTACAAGTCAGGAGGACTGGGGCACTGCTGGGGAAAAGGATTCTCCTCCTGCAAGGAGCAAAGAACAACTTACATGGGTGGATACAATCGATGGTAAAAAGGCATTTGCTTGTCACCCAAAGAACCTTGTTTGCTTGTTGAGGCCTTTGTGAATGTTTGACATAGCTAGTGGGAGGAATGGTTTCATGGAGATACAGACAACAAACATTAAACTTTCCACAGTCAGAGTAGTTATCTATCATTAGGGTTCATTTTATTGAAGCCAGTCTAGACATTTAAACACAGCACCTGGTCCCTCAGAGGTCCTGAGGTCTCTTAATAAACAGCACCTGAGGCCTCCTGATAAAGAAGGAATCAGGTTATTTTCTACTGCACATACAGAACCTCACTTGGAGGTTTGTGCTCCCCTGGAATCATCTCTGGCCAAGGTTTTCAGACCTGGCTTCCTAAAGTTGGCTGTGAACTCTACTTATAAACACCTCTTAAAGAGTTTCTCTGAAATGCAGAGCTCTCAGCAATTGTGTCTTCAATCATTGGGACTTTATGGGTGTTCATTCGTTTTGAAGATTGAGTCAGTGCCCACATATGGACCTTGGCAGTGTTGTTTGAAAATTCTGGCCACTAAGCATATCCCCGGGAGGGAGAAGAATTTGGAACAACTATCTGTCCAGGGATTCTGGGCCCCTCTCCTCACCTGCACCACCACCCTGGGCAGTGCCTCTCTGAAGCTGACTGACTGATGGTTCACAGCAGCAATAATTTCAGGCTCTAACCGTTACTGGCACCTGAGTGGCTACCTCAATCTGGCTGTATCAGAAAGAACTGGACAAGCTTGTCTGGGACTGATGCAGAGGTTAAGAAATCCATCACATTTTATCGTTCCTGCTGAATTATGACGTGCCATCCTTCATCTCTTTGTAATGCAGAGTGCCTGTTTGTTGGCTCACATTATTCTGTCAGTTCCACTTCCACTCCCTCCTCCCTCTGCCCCATTCAGTCCGCTCCTACTAAAAATGACATCAAGATTCATGCCTGCAAAGGAGAGATGGGTCCCACACACAGGAAGAAACAGAGATGTGCTGACTAGCAAACTTGTAGGCCCTCTACTTATCTCCCTGCAAAGTCTCCCACTACAACCACCAGTGTTTCTGCTCCAGGAAATTCACTTCTCATTCTGAAACATAAGGCATACAGGTCCAAATTGATGGAAATCACCCAAACTTTTTGAGCTCAGTGTAGCCCCTTTCATATTGCAGAGAGGTGCAACTTAGCATCCACAAAAATGGGCTAATCAGAGCTAATCAGGCCCCCTATCTTGACATTAGGGCAGTCGGAAAGATAAATGGGTAGATTTTTCCTAAACAAACAGAATATGGATAAAGGTTCTGGTTGCATATGCAAAGATGGGAGATTTGGGTGAGCTCTTTATTTTGCCTGATTTTGTTGGTATGTCTCTGTTTGAAGTGACTGGTCATTTTCCTGTTGATGTGGTCAAACAAGTTCCTGGAGAAAAGAGCTTTGAAGAAAGCTCAGCATATCTGAAAGTGATACTGAACCAAAAGTCCTGCTCTGTCATCTATGAGCTGCACGAGCACAAAATGGAAGCTTCAGCATAGTATTAGACTTCACTTCCAGGAGCCTGACATGGCCTTACTGGTAAGATTTGCATTCTTGATCACCTGCAGTCATTAAAGATCCCCTGGCACTTTTCATCACACCTGAGGTGTTAACCATGACTTCCTAATCATATTTATATCTGGAAAATTACTGTAGAGTCTGCCAGACTACAGTTCCCCCTGCTGTTACAATGAGATACAATAGACTTCACTTCTTGTCCCAAACCACTATTTGACAAGATTGACTACTGTGTTTTACCCCAAAGCTGACTTAATTTCCATGCTGAGAGAGGTAACTCCTACCTGCAAGGCAGCGGGGGGTCATTTAATATGAAAGATACTATGGTGATATAAAAACACTAGTGTTGTTTGTTACTACAATGGAAGCTGGAAAAACAAATTGAAATCAGGGACATTCTCTTAGCATGTGGAGCAGAGATCTGGAATCTGAGGCTCCTTTCTTGTCCTGCTTCTGGAATGAGGAACAGAGGAATAGTCTGAGAAATTGGGCAGCGGGTTGAAGGCAAGGGGGACTCAGAGGAAAGAATCTGTCCAACTTCTGGGGAGCTATATTGCCATAGAAAATGAGGTGAGATGTGGGATGGGGTAAGCGGTGGAAAGGGAGGGCTGCTTCTATAAAGCAGCCTGTCGCGTAAACAAGATGTACCTTTGACGTGCTCCCCTCTGGGGCACCAAGGCATGAAGCAGGCGATGTATTTCAAGCCGAACAGGTGATTTGTAGGTGCTAAGTGTTCATAAAGACAAGATTAAAGAGCTTTCCGACAACAGGGCAGTAAATCATTCCCCACCTGCAGAGCACAGTGCCAGGCAAGGATGCTCCTCCGACCCTGATTAAATAAAGGATGGCTCAGTGAGACGGGGCTAAAGTTAGCTGACAGCTCCTGAGTGAACTGGTGTCTTGCCTGCTGCCGTTGCAGCTGATGGCTAATTTTCTCCCAGGGGAACCTTTGCAAAGGTTTGTAATTAAAACCAGCAAGAAGCAATCAAGCTCATGAAGAGATGGCCCCGTCTGTCCACCTTTCCCAACCATGTGTCCTTTCCCCTGTCCCTTGCTCACAAATTCATGCTGGTCAAAGTTAAATCCTTCCTAAGTGTGTGTGTGTTTTAAATCAAAAAGTGGTTGTGCCAATAGAGACAAGAGCCACAGTACCTTCACTATGTCTGCTCACTGCTTTCAAGGGAAGGAATAAAATTCAAGCTTTGTACCCATGACTGGGAGAGTCTAAACAGGCTCTTAGAGCTGTCCCAAGTTTTCATCAAAAGTTAGACCCAAACCCACAGGTTTGAGGTTCAACAATGTTTGTGAGACATATAATGAAACTATGTACCATTGCTCCTCCCCTGACCATGTCCCAATGAATCATCATGTCTGACAGACACCTCCATTGCAAGATGGGTGAGAACAATTATTGCCATTCTGCAAGAACACTGAGGCACAGATAAAAGTAACTCAGACAAGGTCATGCACTTCAGCAGTGGTGGAGTTGGTAATAGAACCCAGGAGCCCTGACACCAGAGCCTTTCCCTCTAACCATGTGCATGTTCAGACTAGACAAACGGTAGCATTTTAGACATGACCTACTTTACTAATTTACACAGGGAGCAAAAAAAAAATGGATGGAAGACTTGGACATGACATCTTTTTCAATAACATTTTCCTTTGTGACATTAATAACCCTTTAGATTAGTAGAACAGCAAGAATTTTCATGGTCTGAGTTATTGGCAACCTGTTAGTTTTCTTGTTCATTAACTTATTACTTCAGTTGCCTTTCCCTGAGTGTGGGTAGGGAAACTGGATTGGCTTTCACCGATTTCTTTCACTTCCTTGCTCTTGTGTACTAACAACAGCAGTGCTGGTATGTGTGTGCTTCTAGAAGTCCAGAAAGATTGCTTAAGCCCAAACAACAATATCATTTTAACTGAAATAAAAATTGTTCTACAAATATTTGTTCTTTCTTTAGGTTTTGCAATTTTTCTTGTGGCTTGGGAGGGAGGGCAGGGTAGGAGTAGGAGTGTGATTTGGTTGTTTCTTTAAACAAGCCCTTAAAATGGACCTCCAAGACAGTGTTCTGGTGTGGAAATTTAAGAGTTGTTCCAAAGTTCTTCATTTATTCTGAGAATTTCTCCACCTTTGCTCTTTTTGCTTTGGGACTGAAAGCAAAAGCAATCAGAATCCCAGATCAAGCAAATGGTACCTCCAAATCTTTGAAGTCTGTCCATCACTAGCATGGCTGAGAAATGCTTTCCTTCGATAGTTTGATATTCTAACAAGGGAGTTTACCAGCTGGAACATTCCTAGCAACCATGAATTCTAAACTAAATGTTAGCATATTCATGGAAGTAGAATGCTGGATTCATGAATACCAGCATTCACACCAGCAGCCTGATTCAAAGAGCAATGCCCTGATTCTAACAGGGAGTGGACACAAAGCACAGTGCTCCCGTTGTAATTTCAGTTCTCCTCACAAGTACATGAAACAAGCCTGAACGTTCATCAAGTGTTAGGATTATTATTATTATAAAGAACTGAAAGAAACCTCTGATCTTAGGTTGCCTAAGGCCTAGTCCACGTTTAAACATTTTGTTGACCTAGCTATGCCGTTTAGGAGCATAAGAAAAAAATCTCACCCATGCTATGGCAACAAAAACCCTAGGGTAGTTAATGCATTTTTAACAGAAAACAATGCTGTAGGTCAGTATAGTTTATTTTGTTTGGGGACCTGGTTCTAAATACAATACTACCCTTCTTCTTCTTTTTCTTCTTTTGGTATAACTGTAGCTCTACTCACAGGTTTTGCCAGTACAATTATGTTGACATAGCTAGACATGAAAATCCCTTCCTAGAGTTGACAGGGCTTATGCACAATTCTCGGGACCCATGTTCTAAAGCAGCTCTCTTGTCTCCACTGTTTACACTAGGTCTTTGATATTCAGCAGGGGGGAAGCCCTCAAAATAGGGAACTGCTTTTTTCCCCTCCTTTTGTTCCATGCAACCTCACTCGGCTTTTACTATGATAGCAAATATTGCAACTGCTGTTCCCTTTTCCTACTTGCGTTCTTCAGGAAGATTGGGTCAATGTGCCAAGGGAAGAAATGAATGTACACATTTTCTACAGTGCGGATCAGGGGATCAGGCTACCCAGAGTGCAGCAGTAGCTGCTGCCAGTATGTTGGGAACACCTGGGAATCAGGTGGGGGGAGGGAGGGAGAAAAGATCTGTGTTGAGCTGCTCCCTGGACCTAGCACGGCCTCCATCACTGATAACTCCTTTGGGAGGCACAATATGGGGCAACGAGAAGGCCAGGTTCACTTCACCCAATTAATTCCCCCTGGAATTCATGTCACCTATTTTCTTTCCCCAACTCCAGGAGCTCCTCATGAGGCTGGAGCTTCCCCAGTGCACAAAAAGCGAAGAAGAGTGAACCAGACCAAGACTGGCTCCCCTCAACTGATTCCTCTCCAGACCTAGTAGCTCATTTCCCTGCTTGTGAAATAGCCACGTTCTCTTGCTACCAACCAATCCTGTGTCTGAAGTAGCAGCAGACTACGGTGCAGTGTTCCGGTCTCACATGCAGATAACGATGCATTGGTAGGAGCATAATGATTGCACATAAAGAAATCTATTTGTATCTTTTCCCCTTTTAAATAAACTTTAAGGAAATCATATACAGGCATACCTCGGAGATATTGCGGGTTTGGTTCCAGACCACCGCAATAAAGCGAATATCGCAATAAAGCGAGTCACACGAATTTTTTGGTTTCCCAGTGCATATAAAAGTTATGTTTACACTATACTGTAGTCTATTAAGTGTGCAATAGCATTATGTCTAAAAAAACAATGTACATACCTTAATTAAAAAATACTTTATTGCTAAAAAATGCTAACCATCATCTGAGCCTTCAGCGAGTC
>NW_017729034.1:7292413-7297480 GCF_001723915.1 Gavialis gangeticus
GCTGTGGCAATTTCTTAAAATAAGACAACAATGAAGGTTGCCACAAACCTTCAATTTGTAAAAAACGCAATATCTGCGAAGTGCAATAAAGCGAAGCACAATAAAACGAAGTATGCCTGTACAAAAGGTCCTATGTTACACTAACACTCTTAAGGTTGCCAAGCCAAGCTCTTTAAAGTTAAGAACCGAGGTTAGTTTACAATTGTGTATGCTACTCTGATTCAGTACCCTGGTGTGTGTGTATTATTATACAGTTTGCAGTTACATGATTGCATGCAACTTTTTCCCTAGGGTCCCCATCTCATTCAGTACACAGGGCACAGGAACAAGGGGCTGAATTAAGGTTGCACAGGCAGCAGTAAATCTGGCATTTCCTAATCCTAGAGCGTTTGAGTTTGCAACCAAATATATATGGTTTATATATACACACATATATGTATGTGTGCATGTATATGTGTGTGTATGTGTATAAAACAAGGTATATTTTGTATGCAAGGATAGTATAATAATGCCTAAGAGATCAACAGAGTTCCAGAGTTTGAATCCAGAAACAGAGTTAAATGGTAAGACATCCAAAATTTGTGTGATCAGATTTTACCTTTGGCAGGGACTTGCAAGGTCAGGATTTGGAGTTTGGGGGTGGTTCTAACCTGGTATGTCAGGTCTGTCCCATCTCTATATTCATTGTATATTGAAACTTTCTAGGCTATGAAAGAATTTGGATTTGGGTCAAGTTTGGGGCAAAGATGTTCCCTGCCTTGGTTTACCTATCCCTCAGGATAAATCAAAGATAAATTCAAATAAAGTGTGAAGCTGAGTGGACTATGCCTCCAGGAGAACTAAAGGCTGCAAAGTTCTGTGCTTTTCTAAAGCATGTCCCTGCTTGGTACAATGCTCTTCGAACTACTTATTTGCACTGAAAAACACCTGGGAATGCAGCTGCTGCTCCACAGTCCTTAATATGGTCTGGTCCTTTTGCTGTGTCCATGCTTTCCTGATGTATCTCAAGTGCAGAACAGAACTGCCTCACAATGGTGTTTGTTGAACCCTGGCAGCACTGGCCTTCCTCACACTCCCAAGCAATTTACCTCATTCCTTCTGTCATAAGAATGGCAAACAATTTGGTGTTTGTATACCTTTCTGTCTCACCAACCCCATGGTAGGACTTCACCCTTTATTGGGGCTGAGAAAAATTCAGTCACTATTTCCATTTCACCTTGTACCTGCACACACCCCACGCCAGCACCCAAACCCCATTGCTCCTTCAGGGAACCATTTTTTTCTCCAGGGACATTACTTGTTCAGCTCTGAGCTTTTCCAAGCTTTTGCCAGAAATTATGCAAAAGTCTGCTGAGACACTGACTCCTGTTCACCCTGGGAGGAAGAGGACAAGGGTCTAGGGCACAAATCTGGGAGATGTGGTCTCAGTCCCCACAGACTTCCAACTTGTGGCCTAGATAGAACTGCAAAGATATTAAATTACTTAAATCCCATTGGTAGGGTGACCATATATCCAGGTTTAACTTGGGACAGTCTCAGATTTCAGATGCTGGTCCTGGCTGGCTGGTGAAAATTAAAATGAACATCCTGGGTGCAGGGTGCATTCTGGTGAGGAAGCGGAATGGCACAAGCTGTGAACCAGGAAGCCCTAGCAGACTGCAAAATTGCCCTAAAGTAGGTTAGCTTGATTAATGGAAAGACCATTAAAAAGGGGAGATGATTGTGAAGTAGAGAACAATGGGTTATTAAAGCTCCACTGACTCCCTTAGCAGCCTAAATAGTAATACCAGAGCTGTACCAAGCCGCTTCACCCCCAAATCTGCCTGTAGCAGGACCATTGACTTGGCCCGGCGGGGGGTAGGGGGGAACAGTGTCCTGGATTTCACATTATCTCATATGGTTACCCAGCCCATGGGTTACCTTTTTGGACCCAGGCCTCAGTGCTCTGGCATCTGGACAGTGGGGATAATAGCATTGCCTCACCTCAGCAGGGGTGTAGGGCAGAGAAATAAATGAGAGATTTGAAGTGTCTGGATGCTGTGGTGATGGAGACTCTATACATATCCTAGAGAATCACAAGAAGGATCTAAGTGTACCCTTTTGCCCTCAGGCCTGCCACTCTAGATGAGCCAGCTGCTATAGCTGAATGTGGAGTAGTGGATGCCAGGAACAGCAGAACTCAGATCCGGGCTGTGTGAGCTGTGCCAGTCCCTCAGCCCCACTCAGCTCCCTGCATCTTTTCCCCTGATTTACGCATCTCCGCAATGTTATTTATCAACTGCTCCATAATTAATCAGGCACCGCACTTGGCAGCAGTAAATGAGGAGCCTGTCTCAAGCGCTCCCATTGCCTCCTCCCCCTCCCCTGGCTACCACACTTTATTACACACCACAACTCCACAAGCCAGGGCTCTCTTTTCTCCTCCTAATAGCAGCCAGGGGGGCTTTTTAAATGATCTCATCTCACCAAGACAACAGGCACTCTTCTTGCCAGATGGGTGGGGAGAGAGGAATTAGCATCCAGGTAAATGCCAGCTTCCTGCCAGTTATACCAGGGGCCACCTGGCTAAAGAGCTGCAGCTGCTTTGCCATTAAATGTCTCTGCGTGCTCTGCTTTCCTATGCTTTCCTACCCACCTCACTGTCAGATTTTCCCCCACAACCATCCCCTTGCTGGCCAGCCCCATCTCTCCCCTCTCACTTCATACATTTCCTTCCCCACCACCACCCCACTATCACACTTGCCTTTACTCCCTTCTTTTCCCCCCCATCACATTTGGCCCTGCACACCTTCCTCTCCCCCAAGTCCCACCTCTTCCCTAGCCCCACTCAAAACTGTTCCTCTCCACGGAAATCTTTAGTAAAAGGCAAAAGATTTATGCGATCTGAAGAGAAACCAGAGTATATATAGTACACTCTCTGCAACTCCCCACCCCTTCTCCCATCCTTGGTCCCAGGGGAGTAATTGTGAGGTGGGTGGAAGAAGCAGGGCTAATGATCCCATTTGTTCAGTGGCCACCAAATACCTGTCCTGACATCCTCCTCCACAGGAGGACCCATGTACGAGGTGGGAAGAACTGCTTCGTGGTCTTGCTCCACTTCTAGAAGAACATATGAACACCCTGGATAGCTCCTTGTCTTTCCCTGTCACATCCACCCCTTCCCCTCCTGTAATTATTTCTGCCCCTTCCCTCTCTCTCTCACTATTGCCCTCATGCTGTCCTATTCCTGCCTTTACACTGCCCCACTATACCTGTTCCTGCCCCTTTCCTTTTGCTTCACCGTTACATTCCACTGTGTCTCTTCCTTCACCTCCAGCCTCTGTTTTTCCACCCCTCATCTGTACCTTTCTCTCTCTCTCTCTGTTATTCAATCTGCTGCTCACTCTTTCCTGACATCTCCTATCAAGGACACCACATGCAAATATAGTGCATTGTGCTGCTTTCACAGACAAGGCCATAGGAGGAATCCAAACTCCAAAGCTCTCTAGATTAAGACTGTCAGAGAGATGGGCCCAGATCCTCACCCACTAAATTGAGGCAGATGGGAAAAGCAAGGCTTGGGAAGCATGGTTTTTTCTACTGCTGACTCTGCCATAGATTGGCTAGCTAGCCTTAAGTCAGTCACTTAGCCTCAGTTTCCCCAGGGACAACACCTCCAATCATGTGCATTTTGACGATATGTTTGTTAATATTTGTGAGGTGTGATGCTGGTGCCTTAGAAGAGCAGCTAGAAATCAAAAATCTCTGTTCTTTTTTTAGTATGCATGTTAATACCAACACACCCCTGTCTGGTCCAGTCATGGGTCTGAGGCAGAGAGTTCATGATTGGCTTTATCCTAGCACTATCCATTCAAGATCTTCCTGTGCACCTTTAAGCGGCTCTCACCAAAACCACTTGAAACTGGTTGCTGTGTGGTGCAAAGACTCACATTACACAATGCTGAGCCCTCAGAATTCAGATGCAGAAAGAAGCCGACCTCTGGCTGACTCCTTGACTCGGAGCAATTGCTGAACACGCACCTCTTTTCTTCAAGCACACTCCTTCCTGCCTTAGAGATATTTCTCCCAGTAGTGGTGGTCGCTTAACGTAGCCAGGCCTTACTGACTCATTGGCAGGCAGGGTGAGATCTTGATGGTCACCCACACAATATTCTACCTTAGGAGCCATCACTAGTACTGGATAACCCCAACGAGTTTGACTTTGAGCGATTCAGTTCAGCTCAGAAGCTGGCCTCCTTTGAGAAGATGGATATACTTGGAATCAAGGCAGAAGTCCACACTGATTTCAAATTCTCCGCAACAATTCAAGGCCTGTAGCCATTTCTACACTTTAAACTTAACCAGACCAGCACAATGAGTTGATGCAAGTGTGCTGCCTTTTAAACCAGGGTAACCCATTTTAGGGTAGCAGAGTGAAACCAGTGCTGTAGAAAGGCTACTTAGAACTGTGGTATGATAGGGCCATTTAGCAGACTCCCATGATAATTAGCTCACCATACAGTATTGCACAGACATAGCTAGGGTGCTTTTCATTTAGGAGACAGCTCACTAGAGTAGCACACCGGCCATGAGGGTGATCCTATCAGTCACCATGCCTTCATCACATAGCCATGCTCTCAGAAGAATGAATCCTACCCCTGGTGCGGATGGACTAGACAGAACCTTCAGCACCCTAGCAGGGGACAGCATGGCTCAGGGAGGGCAAAGAAAGGGTGGCTGAGAGTAGGGGTTGCCAAAATGGGTACAGATACCTTGACTGACATAAGTTCCTCTTGCACTATAGCTAAGTACTCCAATATGGAGCATGCGGATTAAGGAAAGGAAGGGGACAGACTTTGGGAAAATTATACCAGGACAAAATATGGCTCAAACTACTCATCCAAGTAATCAGTGCTGGGAAAAAGTTCTCTTAACCTCAGCAGAAGAGTTAAAGAATGAAGAAAGACATCAGACAAGGAGAAGTGAGAAAGACAAGACCAAGAACAAGACACATAAAGGAAAGAGAGGAGAAGAAAGAGAAGGTAGGTAGTAGAAATAGAAAAAAAAAGGGTGCAGATTACAAGAAGA
>NW_017729034.1:7297491-7302881 GCF_001723915.1 Gavialis gangeticus
GTAGAAATAGAAAAAAAAAGGGTGCAGATTACAAGAAGAAAAATTAAGAAAGACTAAGACAGAGAGGTGGGAAAAAAGGGAGAAGAAAAGGTTATTGGAAAGATAAGGTAATAGCAAAGCCAGAGAGAAGAAAAGAAAGGCAAGACAGAGTATTAAAAAGTTCTACCCAAGCCTTTGACTCAAAAGCAAATAAAATGGAAACAGAATCTCTGGTGAGCAACAATGCCATGGGGAAGTTTGGCTTTTCCTACATTGTTGGCCACCCATTCAAGCCTCTCCATTTCACCTTGGGGAGCAGGGCCCCTGAAAGAGCTTGAATAAGTGTGAGCAATGCCAGCACTACCTCCTTGCGCTGCTCTCTCACTGCCTGTCTAACTCTTGCCCTTTCCCAGGAGCTTTGGAGAGGGTAAGAGCAAGCACTCACACTCCAATTTTGTTCCAAAAGAGACTGAGATGTACAGATCAGGCCTGAGGGTCTCAGGTGGAAGGAGCATTATCCAAGATGGAACTAATTATTTGGTGGATTGAGGCTACTGGCTGGGTCTCCAGAGTGACCAGATGGATACAAATGGATTGGAACCCTTTTGCAGGGTGGGTTTCATGGTGTGAACATCTGTATGTTGCAAAAAGGAATATGTTTCTGGACCACTGAGTCCTGAAAGCATAAGCATCCTCTCCTGCTTGGATCCGACTCACAGAAACTGGAGCTGCACTGAGAGGTCTTGCATGTGCCAAGAGCAAACAGCCAGAGAACAGTTTTATGTACTGAGATATGTCTAGTAGGATGAGAAAAGCTGCATAGATTGTGGGGAAGGAGGTAGGAATGAGCTTATAGAGCTTTGTAGCCACTCAGTTATGGGACTTCAGTGGTGAATCATCATCTGATTGTTGTTTGGCACCTTCCATGTGATCCAAGGTCTGCAGTTCTCAGCTTAGACCCTAGCCAACAGGCTTCTCCTCTCAACAATCAACCCAAGCACAGAACAGAGGAATGCTGGATCTGATTCTGATAAACCAGAGCAAAAATAGTTGTTGTGAATGGAGAGACAGCTATACTGAGTGTCCTGGGAGAGGAACCAGCACTGGAAAATGCATTTGCAGCCATTAAGGAAAGCATTTCAAGCTGGGCAGTGGCGGGGAGTAAATAAGACAGCTCTAGAGGGGCACACGGCATGCGCACATACATTCTGGATGACGTTTGCAGCATCTGCTAGCCAAAGAAGCACTCTTCCTTCAAAGGCCAGTCACAGGGTTTCAAAGAGTCCCATCAACTCTGCAGTCCCTATGTAAGAAATATAGAGCTGCCTCTACAGAGGAGAAGATCAATGGCAGGGATCACACCAGACTTTCAGTGGTAAACAGAGGTCTCTGCCTCTTAGACTAATACGTTTTTCTCCTTTATATGAAAGCAGGCTGTTGCAACTGCTGGGGAAAGCCACTAAAGAAAGATAATGTCACTGGCCTATGGCTCTGACTGAGACAGTGCTCAGGTGCTTGAAGTCAATGAGGGTTTTACCCAAGCAAGGAAGTCAGGTTTCATCTCAAGCCAGGCAGATTCTGATCTGAATCAGCTTCCTCCCACACTCAATGTGTATGAGGCCAAAAATACCCTCCAACAGCTACAGACACCAGCCAGGGAACACTGAAGTTCAGTGTGGACAAACCCAAACTAGCCGTAATGGAGTCACAGGCATCGCAGGCTGACCAGGCTAATCTGCCCTGCCAACCAGTGGCTGTCTGCAGTATATACATACCCACAGGGTTTAGAACTCAAATGTAATTCCCACCCCCTATAATTAAGGAGTGGACCAGTCATTCATTCCAGGAAGCAAAGGCACTAGACTGAGAGCATGAAGGGGCAGTGGGCAGAGGGGGCTGTCTGTGATCTGCTTTGGCAAACCAAACACAAAGACAGCAGATCCAGCCTGAGCAGCTGCTGGCATTCAGTTCTTAGCACTGCCCATAACCTCACTGCTCTCCTCTGGCTGGCCACACATTGCCTTCCCCTGCATTCCAGGAACAGCCAGACCCCCCCGAGGGTGCAGACTCTTCTGAACTTTTTAGCAGCCTGAACTACAAGGCAGAAAGGGGCTGTCTGAGAATGACAAATAGAATTAGCTCGGTGTTCTGCAGCTCAAGCTAGCGCTGCTATTTACAAGGGACCTGGATGGTGAAATGGCAAACATGGCCACAGATGCCATGGGGCTCCCCTCTAACCAAGATGCAGTATCACAGAGAAGACAGATAATTCATTTCCCATCATGCCACCTCTGCAACACCCCTGCACCGCCCTGCCTCCCTGCTCCCCTCCCATGGAAGCTACAGGGAGGGGGACACAGCAAAGGAAGGCCAGAGCTCAGTGCTGCTACCTATGAGTAGTAGGAAGCTTGGAAATTTAAGACATAGAACTACTTTCCAGAATCACTATCCCCCTGTGACATTATGAACCCTGAAGTCAATTCAGAGTTCTCCTCACAGCAAGCCAGGTGTATAGGGCACAGGAAGGGCAGGTGGAATGGATGACATCTGTGATATCTCTGATATTCTGGATTGATGTCAAACCTATTTGCCTCTAGACATTCAAGCAAAGGGCCAGGCCTTCCTGCTGTGTTCTGTAGCTCATGAAGAGACACAGTGTAGGAAGCCCTTTAGGTCTTTGTGTAACTCTACCACCTGCTGTGAAGCTCAAAAGATCAGATTTGAGATAGGGGCTCAGATCATCACTGGAAAGGCAGGGGCTGCTGCTGGGCAGGAGCGAGGGACATAGGCAGAGCTGTGTGGAGAGTCCAGTGCCAGGATCACAGGGAATGAAGGTGCAGCAAGGCAGCTTCATGCCCAGGACAGTCCTGATGCCGTGGTGCTGATGGTGGTGGCTATATGTATGTCCCCCAAGAAAGGCTGTGCCTGGGACTGCCATCCCAGTTGCCCCACTTCAGCTAAACTACTGGCATTGGGGGTGACTGGGCAAGAGTGAGGGGCATTGGCAGAGCTGCATAGGTAGCCCAGAGCTAGACTACCAGGTGTGTTGCAGGACAGGATTAAAGGCCACTGGCAGGGCTGTGTGGGAAGCCCAGGGCTGGAATAGCAGGGGGGCTGCCAGCCAGGATAGAGGGGCAGGGGCAGAGCTGCGGAGTCTTCTACACAGCCCTTGTCCATGCTGTGCCTGTCTGCAGTCACTGATGTAAGTCCCTACTTTAATAAACATCAAAACCCTGTCCTAATAAAGCATATAAAAAGAAAGCCAGCCTTTGTTCTTTAAAGCTGACCTTTCCCTTTTCCCAGCACAGTTAGATCCCTTACACGATTTGGTATGTTCAAGAAGAATTTTTAAAAAAAATTTTTACAAACATGTTCTGCATCACCGCTTTCACTAATCGCGCTGACAGTGGCGATCAATGCCTTTAAAGGAGATTTGTGGAAACCACAAAGAGTCAAATGCTGCCACTATGGAGATAAATGCCCCTTCGGTTCCTCAGCTGCAACTCACCACAACATGCCTCCTCAGGGAAGGTTTTACTTCAGACCCAGGTTTTTACTCTGATGGGACATAGGTTCAGCACTGACTTACAGGGAAGTGTTTCAAATGTGGGATTTATGTCTCAGCTACAGGACAGAGCTGTGAGCATGACAGTCCCTCCAACACAATGCCGAGGTATTAATTATGGGCCCCGGGAGAGCACAAGAACCTTTTCCTGTAGCACCCTGTGTGTGAAGATTTCTCATTTCAACCATTGACCATGTTTGATTCCACTTAGCTAATGAAATCAGACAAGATCACAGCCCATTTGGTGAAGAAATCTGAAAAACATTACATTTCATTTGTATCTTGGTCAAGTGTTCAGGCTGGCTTCCCCCCTTCCTTTTTTTTTCTTTTTTTTTCAGTGAATCAGTCCAGCCAGCTGGTAAACTGAGGGTAAACGCTTCAAAGCTCAAACCAGTTAATGAATTGCTCCACACAGGATTAAATAAATTACCCTGCCACGGAATATTTTAAAGACTGGCATTCTGTGCCATATTGCCATATGTTTGCATTAAGAGAAAGCAACAGCATATCTGACACACTTATATGGTACAAGCACACACATGCCGTGCACATAGAAGTGATATCCATAGGGATTCCCTTGAAAAACCATTGGATAAATGCAGTTAGCATGAAACTTTTATGGACCTATGGCTGCCTCATCTGTGCTTGGTGCACTAATCTGCCTTCCCTGGGGTTCATTCATTTTCCAAATTGCTCTTCCTATCCAAATACATTTTGCAAAAACAAATGGCCCAAGGCACCTTTCCTCCTCCTCCTCCTGCAAAACCTTTAATGCAGTGGGATACCCCAGGTTGATCTGAGTAAGACACAGCTTCAGGCTAGTTACAGCACAGTCTGATATCTCACAACCCTGCCGGGCTGGAAAGGAGAGATTCTCCCCTGTGGCATAAGGCTCCTTTTCTGAGATGGGAATAGGAGCTTTCACTTCTAGGGATTGAGACATAGGGCCTGAAAGTCCACCACACTTTTATGTACAGAAAAGCTATTTTAAGTCATTTGAGGAAGGTTTTATAGCTCCTGCTGAGCCATGCACATTGGACTCATGATGAACTCCAAGCTAGCTGGCTGTACAGATGGGAAGAGCCTGCCAGGGCTGGTTCCAGCATGTCTGGAGCCCCTGCAGATGCACTGCACTGAATCAGTTGACATGGGAGGCTGTGTCTGATCTGCCCCCCATGCTTACAGACAGAAGTTATGACTGAGAAGACTGAGGTAGAGATGTGTACAGAAGAAGAAAGTATTTAGAGGGCTGTGGACTTTCTAGGACAGAGATTCATCTGGGTGTGGAAATCATCTGGCATGTAAAGTAAGCACTTTCAGAAGCGAGACAACAATAATACAGTAATAAAGTATGTAGCATTCAAGATCTTCTGAGACAGCCTCTCTCAGGGGGTACAGCACCCACAAGACCGCAGAAGCTTGATCCCTGGAGTGGGCTACAGTTAGCATGACGACTAGAGATAAGTAGATTCAAACCCCACACTCTTATGTGTAGCCCAAGCATCAAAGTACACCAGCTTCCTTGGCACCAGGTCTTATTGTGTGTGGTGGATACAGGGGTTGTGGGGGAGGGCTGGAAATGACTCCAGCAAGCAGCTCTGAAAGGTCTAAGCCAAACCTACTAACGTATAGGACTCTCCATTGTCCAGGGGTTAGAGCTTCTTGGTTCCTGTCCCTTTTCTCCCCTCCACATCCCTCGCCCCACCCGCCATGAGCTGAAGGAAGGGCAAGAAAGGATTGAAACATTGGCCAACACCTGCATGTCAGATAACTTCCATGCTTACCAGTCCAAGTGAAACCTGACTGCAACACAAATCCCTCTCCCACCAAGGCCTTATATATTTCC
>NW_017729034.1:7302892-7308504 GCF_001723915.1 Gavialis gangeticus
AACACAAATCCCTCTCCCACCAAGGCCTTATATATTTCCATGAGCATATGATCGTATCCATGAATAAATTAATCCTGCCCCAGCTAAAACCTATTGTATCCTGCTAGCAGAATGAATTTCTTCCACTCAGTCAATTTATTCCCCCTCTAAACAGATTCTCTCTGCACAGGGCACATAAACAAGGCTATCCTCCATTTTAGAAAAAATGACTTCAGTACCAAGTCCAGCCTGCTTCCCTCTCAGCACTGCTGGTTGGTCTCCCAAAATCACTCCTGTTTCCCCTAAGTAAATCCATTCTCTCCCAGTTCCTAAAAATAAAACAGCATCATTCAGTCAAAATTCTGTCTTCACCACTAAAGCAGTCCCTCTTACCCAACCAATTCATGCCCCCCCATGTTGAGTTCCCAAATTGAGTCACTTCCTCCCTGTTCATGGCTTTGTAGAGGTTCACCTGACGCCCTCAACCTCCCAGTTTTTCCTGTTCTCCTTGAGCCTTTTCTTTTGGTTCCAGCTTCTGTTTTCTTAAGGGTGCCATAGCTCACCACTGTTGTGCTCTTCCTTCCTCTCCTTTGCTAGAACTAAACTAAACCTGGACATATTTATACTTTCCAATTAGTAGGGTACTTAAGAAGGTGTGGAAGAGATGTGCAATTCCATTTCTCTCCCCTCCAAGCCCCAGACATGTTCAAGTGTATCCCATGATCTCTATCTGTTTCTCATTTCTGACTTTTCCTGTCCTCCCTAGTTAGCAGGACTAAGGTACATGATTGATTCTCCAGGTCAAAGCATCCCTCATCAGTTATTGTAAACAAACTGGGAACATGTTTACAATGGAAGGAATGGGTAGAATTAAGGGCAAATGAGTCACACTCTCACATAGACTCACAGAAATGTCCTTTTTCTAAATAAAGGCCATATGTTAATTTTTCTTTGAGAAGACCACGGTTATATTTCTGTACCCACCAATTTCCTACTTGAAGGCAACGTCTCTTGCCAAGTGCAAATAAGAGCTAATGAAGACAGGACTGAAGATGCAAAATATGAAACCAGATTTCAGATACCCCTAACATATTTGGTTCTGAGTTTGCAATTAATTCTAAAAGCCTTCTTGGAAAAGTTCTGAGCTGTATTTACTAGATGGAATCTAGTGAGATATTAACTGTTGCTGGAAAATAGCAGAAAGTGAGGGGACTGAGAATAAAGAAACGAGGTTCTTATTTGTTCTCGTTTCTGTTTTTCTTCCCTTGACTTTTTGCAATACAATTTACTTCCTGCTTTTTTCAGCATCCTGGCTGTGTGCACCCCATTCATTTCCAAGGAAGTCCTCCACTAGTCAGCAATTCCCAATAGGTATATTTCACTAGGGTGGGGACGGCTTGTTGGATTCACTGTGAACCCTGTTGTTTCAGCCTCACAGCACAATGGACAGATGGCATGAGCATAAGAGAATCACTTGAGAAGTATTTAAAGGCTTCCATTTGCTGGATGCTATGTGGTATTGGTTCTCCACTCCCCTGCTATAGCATCTGCAGCTGAATACTCTCAGCTGCTGTCACTAAGGGATGACATAATCTATCCCTCCTTCAATAGCACATAAAAGTACTGAACCACTCCTCCAGCACGTACAGCTAGGAATGGCCCAGGGGTGACCGATAGCAATGGCTCTATATACTACCCCTACCTGCTGAGTCTGTGATCCTTTTTCCATTAAGGTAATACTAGTGCTTATATCCCCTTTTCAGGCTTCCAATCTCTGGAACACATCACCATTACAGGAACTTTAGTTTTCCTTCCCTGCCTAGCTATTCACTTGCATTTGACTAAAGAGCAAAGTCGCCATCCACTGCTCCTTAGGACAAGACAGCACTGTATCCATGGAAACACTTGTGACATCACAATTGCATATCTGTGACCCCCAAAAATGAGCATAGATGAGAAGAGGGCCCTGGCTTTTAAATAGAAGCATTTTTACATAAATATGTGATAATAAATACTAGTAGAGGTACAGGCAAGGCAACTAAATTGATTATTAAATTAAACACATTTAAGAGTTTTCTCTAAGCATGAGGCTTACTCTGAAGCTCAGTTTATTTCAGTTTCCCTCCCCCACTTTTTTGCTAACACCGCCCCACCATGTATTTTCTGTCTTCTCCCTTTATTCCTCTTGCCCTTTATTTATATTTCAGATCTTTATGGAGGGATGTGAAAGTCACACAGAAAAAGAAGAATATCCCTGTGGCTAAAAGTGCTGGACTGGGATGCTAGAGCTGGGGCGTTTTTACAAGCACACTGCGAGTCAGTGAGACAAAGGGCATGTCTAACCCACCTCAGGGACACATTGGAGAGTGGAGAGTATTGCTGTGAAGGATCTAGCCTGCTCCATGCTCACTGTCTTCCCAAACAGATGCAATGTAGCTCCCTTAGTACAGTGCTAAGAATATACACTAACCTCTCCTAACAGAGCAAGTTTATTGGTATAAGTCCAACAGCACACAAGGTGGTTACGTTGCCTCAGTTTTGTGGGGGTAGCTCAAGTAGAGTGGGAGCTCTCAAATACAATCCTGAGGAAGTTCAAACATGCCTTAGGCTATTAGGTCACTTAGGATATGTCCACACATGTTCCCCATGTTCCCTAGTATTCCTAGGGTAGGATGGTATCATGCACATATCCTGCCCTCCTGCTTCCTGCTTACATGCATACATGGTGAAGCCATTCTTGATAGAGAGGGGAAGGACTCCCTCATTGCCACTATTCAGTACACCAGAAACGGAGGTCTCAGGAGTGGCTGTGGGGGTGCCGCCTCCAGAGTGGCTTCACTATGACATCTCTGGGAGCAGGATTCAGTGGATGGGGAGTGCTGAAATACATCCCTCTCTGGAAAGCAGTTCAGAGATGCCATTTGGTTCAGTTCCTAGCTATGTTTCTGCCCATCTTATCAGGTGAGGCTGTCAGTTCATCAGGGAAGGTGTTTGCCCAGCACCCTCAAGGGCTACCATGCTAAAAGGACAATGAATGCGATGGACAAAATCATGTTCCACATGATCCATTCTACGCTGAAATGTTTGAAGCAATGTCATTGCCAAGAGAAGGGAACAGAAGGCACCCATTTCTGAACAGCTCCTTGGTGCTTTTGGTGTGAGGGGAGGGTGCTTCGAGAAGTTGCTGCCCTTTCCTTTCCTCAGGAGACTGAGAAGAGGGAAGCCCTGGATACTCCAAGGCCTGATTCAGCACCCCGCTACCCTTTATGAAATTCTAGGATATTGCCAAGGGGTGGAGGTTCAGTCCTCAACCAACTTTGTCTGCATTGAGAGGAGCTCCTTGTGAAATGTGATTCCCCTTGCCATAACAACCCAGGGGAGCCCAGGTGCAGGGAACAGGCAAGAAGCTGAGAACACACAGCCCTAATTCATAGTGCAACTCTTCCTCAGCCCCAGTGCAAGTTAGAGAAACCTGTAAATTGCTCTAACATGTACCAGCTGACCCTCTTTCCCCAATCCAGTCACAAGGGGAGCAGATCAGGGCGGAACTCCATGCAAGAGATCACGGTCCCTTGAAATAGCATATTCAGCCCCTGAGCTACAAACATTAGACACAGTGCTGTAACCTAATAAGCCCCCCCACCTCCCCACCCCCCTCAGCTGGAGTCTTTAAGTACCACGGTAATACAACTACACTTCTAATCTATAGATTAAATTACCATGATCAGGCATGTGAATCAGGTAGATGCAGAACGGGCTACCAGCAGGCCCAAATAAGCCGTTGCTATTCTTACAGCTGCAAACTCGGCATGCAATTGAGAGACTAGGCCTTTGGCTTGCTCACAGAAGGCAACCCTGCATCCTCTCTAAATTTAGGAATTGGTCATGAAGCTGCCCTGGGAGGCATTCAGAGTAAGCCCTTGAAAGCAAACCACCCCCATCCTCAGAGTTTTTATGACTTTTATGTCTTTTCTTTCATTTGATAAAGAAAAAAAATTAATAAGCGGAATGTTCTGTGGTAACTTTGAAAGGAAGTAATTTAATCAAAAATCAGACCGCCTCAAGTTAATTTAATTCAATCCTAGCCTCATACGGTTGCCAATTGCATACTTCAAAACCGCATAGCCAAAGAACTTTAGGTGCCCTCTGAGAATGCCTGAAAAGAAGGGAGGGCAAAAAAAAAAAGACCCATGAAAGGCAAAGACTTGCTTGGTGGGTGGAAGAGTGTGAGTGAGAAGAGGAAGTTACAATTAATCTGCGATTGATTTCACACTTAAGAACAATAGCTAGGTAGAAGTGTTATTAGCATTTATTTAATTATTTAGGAGCTTTTGAGGGGAATTTATAGCAGGTCAAGCCAAGCCACGCTGAACAAAGCACTGATGCCCATCCATAAAGAATAATGAGCTTGAAACAAAGAAAGTATGGCACACTAATAAGGTCTTAAGATCCAGGAAGCCAGAGCATGCAGCTGAAAAATCTACTTTCACTTATGGGCAGACAGCACCTATCAACACCAGTGGGAGCCCAGCAGATTCCATGGGTGGAATTTGACATGTCAGAAAGGGGGCAAACATTATGACCCCACAGGTTACACTTTTAATAAAAGCAGAATCAGTCAGAATATTAGGCACCACTGGAGACACTTAGGAAGCCATGTTGGACAAAGGATCTATCTGACAGGGTGAGCCAGAATCCAGCTTTGGTAATGCTATATATATTAATGTCTTAATATCATAGGCTGACATCCATGCCCAAGACAATCTTGAAGAGGACTGGTAAGCCAGATCTGACAGCACATGTAGGGAAACAATACATCATCCATTATCTAGCTGAATATGTGTTTCACCACACATTGGGTATCCATGGGAAACAGTCCCATGGATATGCAGTCAGCAAAACCACTGCAATTTCTACCTTCTGGTCCCTCCTTCAAACTTGTCCCTGCTGGGAGACAATCTACCATCTGAGACCAGCTGGGCAGGTAGCAAGCCCTACTACCTCTAACAACTGTACATGCAATTAGCATTGTGTTGCTTTGTTCTCCCTAGCCCATGCTCTTCCATTTGTCCCACCTATCCATTCCTTCTTTTTGCTCTGAAGTAAAGACTTATTTGGAGTAGGGGCCACCACCATTTATTGTGAGTTTGTACAGTGCCTCTTTCTAGATCTCTCAGCCCTAATAAACTACTACTATTGATCTTATTGTTCCAAATGTTTGAAAAGCTGAAGACAAACTCCTTCTTGACCAAAACAAGACCAGGGTCCCTCCAGACATCCTTGGAAAAGTAACATATTATAACTATACAATAAATTTTTGAACACTGACAGCTTAAATTAGACCTACAACCTAGAACAGTCTGATACAAACTATTCTCAGATTGTTAGGAGCTGGAGGTTGGGATAGACGGCTCTGGGCAAGCCATAGCCACTAGATTTTCAATAAAGTTTCAGCTCTGACTGATGATCCTGATGTTATGATTTGCCATATCTCCCAAGAAATGACACCTTAACTAATAGAAGGCAGAGTAGATTTGTACCTTGTAGACTAACTAAATCATGGATATATAGAAACTCTGCTAGTGCCAGGGATGATGGTGTTGGCCAACCTCCAGGGCTAGGGACAGACATTG
>NW_017729034.1:7313504-7314248 GCF_001723915.1 Gavialis gangeticus
GTTATGATTTGCCATATCTCCCAAGAAATGACACCTTAACTAATAGAAGGCAGAGTAGATTTGTACCTTGTAGACTAACTAAATCATGGATATATAGAAACTCTGCTAGTGCCAGGGATGATGGTGTTGGCCAACCTCCAGGGCTAGGGACAGACATTGAAAATGCCTGAGCCTGAATTGATTCAATCTTTGCAGGTTAGTCTAGCCTACCTAGGTTGAACCGGTTTGTAATTGCACAAACATTCCCTCTGGACCAAGGAAATGCAGGCACATGCCTGCAGTGGTTCAGGGTACGAACTACGAGGCTCTAAAGCAGCCCTCCCTTCCCTTCCAAATGCTGAGCTGAGGTGGGGAAGAGTGGCCAGACCCTGGTGGGATGCTCTGATTAGGGAGGGGTGTAAACCCCCACCCTACATGCACAATCTCAGGCTTTTCCCTGCTCACTGCTCAAGGGGCAGGACAGTTGCCAGCCCCCAGCTAGCACTTTGAGGCGAAGTGGGGTGGAGGGGTGTGATTCATGCATCTGTTGATGATACTAAGCTTTTCAGTCACCTTCTCCCTGCTTCTTCATACTGTCTGCAAACCTGATAGGCAAGGGAACCAGCAGGGGGCTGATAAAACAGCATTTATCAGCCCATCAGCAAAACAAAATCTTTACTCATTAGTTCAAGATCTTCTGAAACAGTTTTTTCCAAGGAAGGAACGGAGGCCTTCGACACAGTGTCCCACCCAATTCTGGTGGGC
>NW_017729034.1:7315558-7319066 GCF_001723915.1 Gavialis gangeticus
AGTGGGGGGGGGGGCAGGGAGAAACCAGGCAGACCCAGCTGTACCTGCAATCTCCACCAGAGCTCTGGAAAGGGAGCAGAGGGGCAGGGCCAGCCTTGCTCTGGAGCAAGCCCAGAGCACAGCCCAGCACAGCCCAGCACAACGCAGGGCTGCAAAGCATCTGGGATGCTGGGGGACTCTGGTTTAACTTAAACCAGGAAGGGGTCTGGGTCAAACGCTGCATAAACCAGTTTGACCCAAATCAGTTAAGTCTCTGATACTACATTCAACCAGGTTTATATTAAAACAGTTTCAGCCATTTTGAAACTGGTTTATGTGCACTGAACTTATGTTCTGTTACAGGTTTAAACCAGTTTCTGATTATTTAAACTGGCTTATGTGTAATATCTGAACCTAGCCCAGGAAGTTTTGCATGTGCATACTCAATGTTTCTCAAGCTTCTTTCTCCCTGAGAAATCGAGATATTATTAACTCATCAGTTATTTCTCAGCCTCTATCCTCATGTTTTGGGTTATGTATCCACACCTCTCATTGTTTTCAGAATCTTATCATTGCCATTCACCTGAATTGTGACAACACAGGGAATGGGAATGAAATGTTTGACTTCATATAGCTCCCAGCTCAGGACAATGAGATACATAAGCTTGGTTCTGGCCTTGGACACCATTCATAGTACTGCTGTTAGCCTGTTGGGCTGGTCAGGGTTATACAAGACAGTCAGAAATTATCCATGACTGCTTAGCTAAGACAAGAATTTGGGGAGACCTCCCATTGTGTCCCAGGCAGCACAGGTCTTGATAGTCAGTCTGGACACCAGGGACCTATAGGATGGTATCTGCCCAGCAGCCTCAACCAGCATTTATACCCATTACAACACAGATCAGAATCTTCTGAAACACAAAGAACTCAACAGTTTCCATGAGATGAAGTTCAATTAATTTACAATACATATGTTTATTTTCTTTGGTGCTTGTCATTGTGGCACCAAGTGCCTGACAAAAACGAATTAAACTAACCCCCCATTCAACAAAGGTCAAAATTACTTACTCGCCTCAATGATTTCAATGCAAGTTAAATTATCTTTGGGATTCTGGGCCAGAAGGGTTATTAAGTGTCTTGCCCAAGGTCATGCAGAAAGAGAGTGTTGTAGAGTCTAGAAAAGAACCCAGCTTTCACAAAAATCTCCATGCTTTGCCTTAACTAGAGTCCTTGTGAATTACATTGTTATATAATGTAATTAGGAAAAAGTGGCAAGTTCTATTCTAGGATCTTCTAATCAGCAACAAGGACCGCACTCTTAACGCTCTCATTAGCATAGGAATACATTATTGCAATCTAGCGCCATCTAGCAAACTCCAAAGGAGGCATTTTATCACCACCTATTGTGCCACACTTATTCTAGTCAATAACATCTCTCACATAAAGAGGCCAGAGACAGCATCTTACCATAGGTAGTTAATGTTCAGCCAACCAACCAAGAACTAAGGATCTTATGGGAAATTCAAAAGCTTTTTTTTTTTCCCAAATGGTCTTAGCATTGTGATTTGTCTAGTGGTTTTGTCTATGATAAGCATTAAATGGATGCTTTGCTGCTCTGCTTAGATGCTAGAGTGCCAGTATGCAATCAAAACATATCGTCAGACAGCCATGGGCCTAGACACCTGAGAACACAAGAGGATTTGGGTCTGGAACTGAATTTTGAGCTTAGCCACATTTCTAAAGATCAGTCCTAGTATTTATTTGCTGCTTATTTACTTATTAAGACCTTTGCTGTGCCTACCTGTTGCTGTATGTTATACTCCTCTGAGAACACAATATATTCTAGAAAACTTACTCTAGGCATGTCTATACCACCTCCAGACAGTGCCATATTGAAGCACAGTGCCTTTGCTGTGTAAGTACTAAATCCCCCAAAATATAACGTAGCTGCCTTAGAGCAGTCTTGGATACACACCATAAAGCTTTCTGGCTTGGGTGTGCTTATTGGCTCATACTCTGCCTTATGAAGGACAGGTAAATTGCACTGCAGGAAATGAGGCACATCAAGTGTGGAATGGGCCTGCCACATTTCACTGCCACTTGGAGGCAGTGTAGACACAACCTCTGAGTTCAATACAGTCTCCATGAAGACAGGTCATCATGGCTTCCCACACTGGACCACTCTACAGAGAAGGAAAAAGCGGGCAGAGTTCTGTGCCAATCCTTCCATCAGCAGACACTGCAAAATATGGAGCTTTATCCAAAATTCCCCCAAAGTCTGGGAATATTTTGATCTGGACTTTTGGTTTGGACCCTTCATCAGAGAGTTTCTGCTTCCCTCTAAAGGCCTAGGCAGGATATGAAAGTAATTAATGCACAAGCAGGGATCACAACTACACCTGGAGAGGTGTGTGAAAGAGGGCAGAGTTGGTACCACAGTCCTGCTTGGCAATTTAAGCAGTAGGCAGGTCATGATGTGCTGAGAGTGGGCATAGGTCCTGGTGTTTCCAGCGCGCCATTCCCTTCTCTGCCACTGACTCCATTGCTTGATTCCCTCCCCTCACTGTGCCTCAATTTCTTCATCTTTGAGTACATAGTGGTGGCAGTCTATTTCACAGAGTGGCAAAAAGAGGGGCTGCGAGGGTTTAATGTTTGATGCAGAAGTGCAATACCCTAAGGCTATTATAATTCTTGGTCCCATGTTAGATCATCCCCCTCCGTTCATGAACAGTCAGCGGGAGGCAGAACAGGATTGAACTCAGAGCTCTAGAATAGGGGAAGGATGTAAAAACTGCAGCCAGAATGCTCTAACACCTACCCAGGCGAGGACAAGAAGCAGTTAAGAGGGGATTTTGCTTAAGCACAGAGAAGAAAATCTTCAGAGATACAGATCACGACTGCTGATGATTCTGTTTTCCTCCTGACACAGATAATGGGATAAGTGGGCACGCACGGAAATCACAGAAAAGAGAAATTCTGAAGAGATGAAAAGCCTTTCATGCTGCCAGTTCCATCTGACAGTCTTCAGCTGCACCTCCTGCTGGGAAAGACTGGGACTGCAGCAACAGCCAGCTCCAGAGCCCACAGGAGTAGCTGTGAGCTCTCCCACACAGCCAGAGCTCACTCTGCACTCTTCCCTATGGTTGTTCCTCTTATGGGGGTGGTGGTGGCTGGGACTGGAGTATCTTGCTGTTTTCCCCGCAGTCAGGGAAGTCACCCCATGCCCTGCAGTGCCTCCTGCTGGGAGGGGAAGAGCTGTGAGCTAGTAGCATCTTTCCCTTCCCAGCTGTGACTCTTACAGGGAGAGGCTGGGACTGAAGTAGCCCAGAGATACTCTCTCTGGCTCCTCCCCACCACAGAAAACACAAGAGTGGATCAAGCAAGCACATCACTGCACTGGGTGAGCCAACATCAAAAAGCTCATTCACTGATGTGCAAAACCAAAATCTTTGTAAGGCTCCCTGTTTATTCTCCCCTCCCCGCCCCCAGTCTCTCTCTCTCTCTCTCTCTCTCTCTCTCTCTCTCTCTC
>NW_017729034.1:7319188-7333557 GCF_001723915.1 Gavialis gangeticus
CTCTCTCTCTCTCTCAGATGTTGCCATGGAAACTGCATCTGGTTTCCATTCTCTCTGTTTCCGTCATGTCCCTGCTCAGAAGCAGCAGAGAGAGACATTGATCAGTGATGCAATGAGACAGCCCCTTGGGACCGAGCGGGGCCTGCAGCATGGAGCACATAACTCCAGGATGCCCGATCACAAGCCAATTTCTTTGTGGCAAGGGGGTCAGTTCTACTCTCCTTGGGGCAAGTTTAATTAAAAAAAAACAAACACTTGGGACCAGCATCTTTGAGACATGGCACCTCTCTGAACTTCCCTACCTTCCCTTTCCCCTCAGATGGCTCCTCATGAGGGGCTGCAGGTCCTCAGTTACGTCCTGGCCTGCACAGAAAGCTAATGCTGACTTGGTACTGGCAGGGATGCAATTCATTTAAGACCTGTTTCTCTTCTAAAGAGAGGGGTTTTTTGGGTTTTTTTTTTCATTCTTCACTCAGGTAGTTGAGGCAATAAGACCCTAAAGGGACTAACTGCCCCTTTCCTTTAGCATTTACTTCTGTCCCATTCCCTGCGAGGCCTCCTGGCTGGGACAGCAGACTCTCCCTTGCAGCCAGCACCCTGGTACCACTGCTCAGAGCCCTCCATGGTGACAAGATCTGCAGTAACCATGAACTGCCCCTGCAGCCAGCCCTACTGCCCTGTTCTTCATAGCACCTCCAGGGAGACTAGGACTGAGGGAAGAAGAGTTTGGGGCTGTTGTAACTAACCTGCCCCCAGCCAGCACTCAAAGGCTGGTGCCTAGAGTGCCTCCTGCTAGGAGAAGCAGCTGGGAGCCGCTTTCACCCTGCTTTTTTATCAATGTCTGATGGACCTAGCTGATGCGCGCATGCTAGAGAACTGTATTCCTTAAGAAGATTAGGGAGGACAGAAGACAATTTCAGAGTGAAAACAAATGCAGGATGGCAAAATGAGAGGAGGAGGTGCATGGGCAGAGACTGAGCTACTTCTACGGAAGAGATTTTTTTTTTAAAAAAATGGCAGAAGCGGGGGATCTGACTGGCTGTTCATTAAAGCCTGCTGCTGGATGAACAGCCCCCACCCTCGGGGGAGGCCTCACCTCTGAGCATACTGATGTGCCAAGGAGCCCTCTGACAGCTCTCTATTAATTAACTTCATGCCGATACAAATTTTATTTAAAGTTAAAAAAATCCAATTCACATTGATCCACCTTCATCGCTCCATCCAGATAAAGTCATGCACTGCCAATCAATGGCTGCTCAGCTCTACCTGACAGGAGCCTATCTCTTCACAGCCCAGGAGAGAAACAGTCCTGGTGGGGGGGAAGATGAGGAGCATCTCTGTACTGCTCTCCCCCAGAGCCTTCTCTGTCCCAACCTGGTACAGGCTCTCTCTGTTCCTTACCACCCTCAGAGTCCCTCCGACTCACACAGGGAAGGGACCATTGCTAAGTAACAGACTGCATTATATTAAGCTGCAGTATAACTTCATTGAGTTCAGCAAAAATCAAAGGACACGGTCCCTTTCTGCAACCCTCAGACAAAATTTTCTGGTTTTCTCTGTGGCAATTCTCACTTCTTTTTCCCAGAGAACAAGCTTTGTCTCCCCCCACCCCCCGCAACTTGCTCCATGAATCAATATTGCTTCTGCAGAAAACAGTCTTTCCTATACAATGCTGGGTCCCTGAGGCCTTATCTACACCAGGAAAACTGGTAAGTGTTTTCCGCACTGGAAGCAGCAATAATGGAAACTGTAGTAGAGGTGGGGCACAGGCACTATTAGCCCAGGGCTGGACAACGTTAGAGCTGTTGGCCCTGTCTACACTAATGGAGGTTCAGAAGGGCAAAAATAAGTATCCCATATATCCTTATGTAGGCACAACTTAGGTATCAACTGCAGAATATCAGAACTGAAACAGAAGATGGATATATGTTCTAGCTGGGCTTAGCCAAATAGTTAGACATGGCAAAAGGTTCTGACCTGGCTTAAAAATGTACAACCCTGCATCAAAACTAGGAAAAAGGTCAGGTTGGAATTAGTTTTAGTAGCAGGTATAAGCAAAGTATGACCCAAACTCCTTTGCAAGACAAGCCCTCAGCTTCACTAGTGCCAACAATGGTGGGCATAGTGCTACCCCTGAGCCATATTAGGTATCTTGCCGGGTGCAGGGTTAGACGAGCCATACTTGGTCACAAACTCCTTTATACCACTGCTGCCATCAGGGGTGTCACTGATCCAGAGAAACATTTTAGCAAATATATCTGACTGTCATCATAGCCCAAGAGAGACATGTACAGAGGTGCTGTTTGCTCCTTCAGGGAATGTAGGTAGCAGCTGGGAGACCTTACTGAAATTTCACTGCTGAGATGTCTGGTGATGTTCCTGTCTCTGAGGGAGAGACACCCTTTCTGGAGACCAATAAGTCAGGGGTGGGCAAAGTCCAGCCCGCGGGCCAGATCCAGCTGGCAGTGGACTCCATCTCCCAGCAGTCCCTGCCAGCATGGCTGGGGCCAATTTCCATGGACACCCCAGCAGCAGCTGCGCTGTGATAGCACAGGGCTGGGGTTTCTGTGAAGACTGGCCCCAGCAGTGCTGGCAGGGCATGTGGCAGGGTAGGAAGCTGCTCTGGGGCTGGCCTGGGATCTTGCAACAGTGACAGCGTGATCTGGAGCCAGGACAGAGCTGCAACCTGCTGCTTCCATGCCCCTGCCCAGAGCATGCAGGCTGCAGATTGTGGCTCTGCCCCAACTCCGGACCGTGCTGTCACCACTGCAAGATCCTAGCCCGGCCCCAGAGCAGCTCTCCCCCCTGCCTCATGTCCTATCAGTGATGTTGGGGGTGGCCCCTTTTTATCACAGCACAGCTGCTGCTGGGGTCTCCATGGAAACTGGCCCCAGCCATACAGACAGGGGCTGCTGGGAAATGGAGTCTGGCTGCTGGCCAGATCTGCCATTTTGCTCACCCCTGCAATAAGTCCTCTTGGGATGTTATCCCTGGGCCACCTATAAAAAAGTACATTGGTCTATTTTCAGCATGCATCAGACTGAGTAATAGTCGTTGGCTGGTTCTCTAGAGCAGTGGTCTCCGAAGTGGGGTGCGCGCATTGGGGTGCAGGAAGAAAATATTAGAACTTGTATTTTTATTTATTTTTTATCTAAAAAAATAAGAAAGAAATTAAGCTCTACTAATATTTAATATACAGATTGACACTGGCGCCCTCACTCAGTCCGTATGTTGGACGACCGCGTGTCACATACGGTACGTGAGATATCCTGAGGGAAGAAGCATTCGTTTGCTTTCAGCGTATTGCGATGTATTGCAGTTTACGTGTGCATGGTTAAGTGGATTTACAAATTATATGATCTAGTTTTAACTAAACTAACCCTCAAAAAATGGACAAGTGGCTTAAAAAGATTCCTGCAAAGAAACCACGTATTGAAGATAATACTAATAATGCGAGCACAAGCGAACAGCAAGAAAATGGCAGAGCTCACACTTCTCCTACTCCTAGTACGAGCTCTTTGTCAGCCACATTACAAGGTAAAAACTAAATAATTTTTTGTGTGAGAGCAAAAAGGTTTTTTGTACCGTTAATAAATAAAACAAATTTTTTTTTTAAATATTGTATATTTCATCTTTATTTCATCCTTTTTTATTTGTATTTTTTGTCTATGTTTTATAATGTACATAATATATTAGTACAGTAGTACATGTATATAATTTATAAATAAATAAATACACATGGATTGGGGGGGCATGCTCAAAAATTTTTTACTGATGGGGTGCGCGATCAAAAAAGTTTGGAGACCACTGCTCTAGAGTTTATGCTGAGCTTTCTTTTTGGGTTAATGGGGACTGAGTGGTAATAATGGGCACCATCTCATGCCAGCTGCTAAATGGGACACCTAGTTTCCAGGCTGGGGGCTGTGTTTTGCATATGTACATGCTCACATGTCACTGCCCTTCAGAAGACTGTAAGGGCCTTACATGGTAATTATGGGAGACTCCTGGAGCTCTTAACCCCTGAACTGTCCAAACATTAATACTTTAAAGTGGCTCAAAGCACACATGTGGCTCAAATTTATGCCACCCCAGGGCAGGATTATCTCTTTATCTGCCCAACCCAGCTTCTGTTTCAAGATGTGGCCACTCCCCACGGATGTGCCACTGAAGTTGAAGGTGTGACTGCTCCAAACTCCAAGTTAGCACTAAGCTGATCAACATTTACGTGGCTCACAGTATAAGGTGTAACAAGATACCTGTTCATCTACAGCAGCTTCTGTTACTGGGTGAGCTGGACAATCCGCACAGGCTAAGGAAGGTAAGGGTAAGAGTCTGACCCTCATTAGACACACAAATAATGATACATCATTGATGCAGAAATTTACACTCTGCTCATCTATATCAGTATCATTTTTAATGCTTTGCACATACTGGTAACTATATACATATGGCTTGTGTAGAGGGTGAGGTAGAAGGCTGGTGGCCTCCTGCAGTGGGAGTGTTTCTGGGATCAGCTACATGCTTGCCTTGCTATGTACTCTGCATTGGTTAGTAGCCTGAGTTAGTCAGGAGTGAGTTGATGTAATACCCAATTAAGAACCCTAGGGGGAGCTACACAATCAGCAGGAAAAAAAGGAGTAGACTAATAGAAGGATAGACCCATTGCATCTTTGCACAGTTGGTGGATTAATTCAGGTTAATCTTGCCGGCTCGCTGACTTCACACGAAGCACAACATTAATAATTTGACATCTTCTTGTTCCAGCTGAGCAATTTTGATCCATCTTAGGGACCACCTCTTTCTCACATTGCTCATGCACTGGGGAGACTTTGGATCTGGCTGTTTTACAAACTGGGCAAAACAGGATAGGGCATGTATGCTGGCTGCAAAGTCTCCTCTGGTGTGAAGGGAGGTTGAATATGGGCCTGGGAGGAAGTCAAATAGCTCTGAGCATAATAAATAATAGGTTATCCAGTAAATATCTCTAGGGGGACAAGCAATCAGGGGCAGACAGAATCACAGGTAGCCAGTGCGTTATGTGTTTCCCCTGTTGGATAAGCTCATCCTGAACATTTCAAGCCTCCAGGTCTAAGTGGACATTTCATTGAAAGACAAAGCTGCAAATATATAGGTCAGTGGTACTTTGAGGCCTGCCCAACCCCAATAGTAAAGAACCTCATAATCTGTCTATAGTGTGAGGCAAGCACTTCCTTGCCTCACACTATAGACAATCCCCACTGTATTATTAAGGGCTTTAGGAGACAGAAGCAAAGGGATTTGCCTCAGGTCATGCAGGAACTGGCAAAGCAGCTAAATGTAGCAACATCTCTGAAGTCCCAAGCTACCACCCCAGCAAGTGGGCCATTCTTCCTGTCACTGAAATCTTTAACAAGGATCAGATGCAGGCTGTTCCTCCCTAGTACCTGTATTCCCACTGCGTGGGCTGCTGGAATTACTTCAAGCTGAAAATAAGCAGTGGTGAATGCAATGCTGAATCAACGCATAACACATGACCCCTTTCATGACCATCCTTCACCCACATCACAGATCCTTCCTTCTCTGTTGCTTTCCCCTCTCTCTGCTTTCCCACTGTCTCAAGTTTTCTCCTATTCCCCATCTTGCAGACACAGAGGTCCACACTGTTCATGTGGAACCACAAAAGAAATCTTCACGAGCTGCTGAGCTCGTTCATTGGAAAGGAACAGCCAAGGCAAAGCAAAAGAGCGCTGGCCCTCACAGACCTGGCCTCAGACAATTAATCAAAAGCACTTAAGTTGGCATTAAACCACCTTGGGCTTTCAGAGCTTGCTGGAAAAAAGGGAAAAGTTGAAAGAAAAAATAAAAACGGAGAGACTCAGAGCTGGGAAAGAGGGGGGACCCCGACAATGGAACTAAAGAAATAATAATCAGAAGGACTGCTCAGCTTGGCTGTAGCTTTGATAAACACTGCATCCCACAGGGCCATCAGGAGGCTAGGAGGCCAGGCCAGCTGACAGTGACACTTCTCAGTGCACTCTTCCTTCAATTTCTCTCAAAAGTTTCACTTGCCTTGCCTTTCCTCCTTAAAGCCACCCCCCTTCTCTATTCCTCTTTCCCACCCTGACCTTTCCTTCTTCCCCCATTCCTTGCATTGTCTCTCTCACTCTCTACTTATAGAGTAGCGCTCCCATCCCCCCTGTCTCAGGCAGGATCCTCTCATTCTCTGGCTTTTTGTGGTGGTGAGAAACAGCTGTGGCTTGGATAAGAGCCAGATATAGACCAGAAACTCCTTGGGGTAAGAACGTTTTTATTATATATGCGTGCACATATAGTGGCGTGCATTGCGTGGTCAATCTCACTTACAGAAGCCTTTCAGTGTTGCTATCATGCATGAGTATTTGTGGATTTACAAGATAGATGAGGACCATTCTGATCTTCTTGTCTGCCCTCCTGCATCACAAAAGGCATATAATTGCACCTAAAATTCCTACCCCAAGTCCAGAATGGTTTGAGCAAAACTTCCATCTTAGTATAGTGCCCATGAGATAAAGATTTCAAGTGATAGAGAATCCACTGCTTCCCTCGGTAAGTTGTTCCAGTTGTTAGTGGCAATCTTCCCCATCCCACTCCACCCCACGCAATAACCATACATGCTTTTTTCTAGTTTGAACATTTAACTGAGGCTTCCAACCATTGGATCACCTTAAGACTTTGTCTACTTAAAAGCAGTCCATTACTGTTATTCTAGCTGGCTGAGATTCTGAATTTCTATTCCACATGAAATGTTGACATCTCAAAACTTCCCCCAAATTGGGACAGAGTCAAAATTTTGAAATTTCCCATGAAATTCTGTTTGTTTGTATGGGCCTTATTACAATTTACACTGTAAGCCAAACAAATGTTAATTGGCTTAGTGTCATTCGGCTTTGTGGAGCAGTCACATCTTAAGGCAAAGGATCTGCTCTGACTGTCCTTCACTTGCACAGCTGTGACTTGCCACTAGAGCAGGGGTGGGCAATTATTTTGACCTGAGGGTCACATAGGGAGTTTTGATGAGTTGTTGCAGGCTGGATCACTACCTCTCCCCCTCTATTTGCAACAACTCACTAAAACTTCCTGTGTGGGATGGGCAGGTAGGCAGTGGTGTTCAGGAGTGAGAGGGGCAGGTGAGGCTGGGATCATGGGACGGCCCCTTCCCTATGTGGGCTGTGGGGGTGTTGTGAGGGGGTATGTGTGCATGTGTGTATTTGTTTGTGGGGGGTGGGCTGCTTGGGTGCTGGGTCCTGGCAGCTGGCCAGGGGTGAGGGGAGACAGAAGGGGGCAGTGGGAGGTGTAGCAGAGTTTGCCTGGGGAGCAAGGTCCACAGCTGCCCCTGCAGGCTACTTTGGTGCTGCTCCGCTTCCCTTGCTTCCAGTTGTGGCTCCTCCTGCTCCTGCTGCACTGGTCCTGCCTGGGAGGAAGTTTCATCCAGGTGGCTCCTGCCTCAGTTCTCAGGGCTCTGGATTTAGCTCCAGGCTGCCTTCCATGCACTCTGCCTGCCTGGTTCAGGTGGCTGACTGGGTGGAAGGCAGCTGGGAGCTTCGGCGTGGTGACTCCTGCTCCAGTGTGTGGGGCTCTGGCTCCAGCTTATGGCTGGACCCAGGAGCTGAATTGGGATTTACAGAAGAAAATAAATAAATAAATAGAACCTTTGGGACAGCTCATACTAGACCTCCCCACCCCAGTAATCTCATGCTGAGAGTCACTGAGAGCAAGTGCTTGTGCAACCAGGCACAGGACCTAAAACATGCAGTAAATGAGGCACCAATGGGAAGCACCTGGAGAGCGGCATGGCTCTGATCAGCAGCACAGGGCTATGGGGCTGGGAGTGCAGTGCCTGGCAGTGAAGCTGAGAGGGCAGGGACTAAACATGGGAGGAGGGGAGGAGTTTCAATCTCATCCCTACCTTGATAGCAGGCCGGCACTGCACAGCTGGAGTGCAGGAAGGACGCTCAGAGCCCCTTCACCCTGCTGGGTGTCCCCACAAGCCTACATCCATGCTGAGCTCTCATGTTGGACCCCAGCTCTTGCCTCCACAAGAGGTGAATAGCAAGTAGCCCTGCCTTCTCAGCACTGGATCAATCTCTGCAAGGTGGATGACAAGTAGCTGCCTTCCTCCACACGGGAAACTGGAGCCAGAAATCCTGCTGGGGCAGGAACAACCGGGCTGAAGCTCCCAGCTGCCTTCCAGCCATTTGGCCACCCGCACCAGGCAGACAGAGAGGGTGGAAGGCAGCTGGGAGCTAGAGCCAGAGCCCCACATGCTGGGGCAGAGACTGCCCGGGTGAAACTTCCTCCCTGCCTACTGCAGCTCCACCCAGGCAGCTTCAGCTGCACCAGGAGCAGCCCCACTGAAAGCTGTGTGTGCTGGCTCAGACCACTGCCCCAAGCTGGTCTTGGCCCCATGAAGAGCACCATGGGGGTAGCCACAAGCTAGACTGAATCAATTGGCAGGCTGGATCCTGTCCATGGGCCATATTTTGCCCACTCCCACACTAGAAGCTTTTTGTGTAGGGGCAGGACTAGCTTGCTGTTTGAGCTGCGAGGGGTCCAAACCTTTTTTCTGGAACCCAGCCCCCTACGCTGCCCCTGGCCAGGTTGCTGGCTCACCAGGTGCCACCTGAGCTCTGAAAAGGATTGGGCCCCTCAGAACTTAGATGATGTCCGTCTGGCCAGCAGCCCGGCCAGGAGTGGTGTGGGGGTGGTGAGCGCTGGGGAAGAAAAAAAAGGATTGGGCCCCAAGGATCTAGACACCATCCTTTCCCCTCCCCCTTTCCAAAGGTCAGGTGGGGGGGCTGGAGCAGGGCAGAGCTTGGCAGCTGCAGCATGGCAGCCCGAGGCCAGTTCCCACGTACCCCACATTCTGCCAGGCTGTGCAGGTCTGGCTGCTGGCTCCCCCAGCAGCAGCCATTGTTGGCAACCACTTGCAACCCCTGAACACCTGAAAGTATTTCAACCATATTATTTTGTCCTCGTATTCATATTTAAAATATTGAAGGCCACACCAAAACATTTCATCCTTACTGAAACTGAACATATTTTAATAACTCCCCAATGCAAAGCAGGTTGATTTCCTGGAACCATCATTTTCCAATGGCAAACTGTTCCACTGGAAGGTTTCTGACCAGCTTTACTTATTACCAACATGGTTCATGCGATCGTTTACCCAACCCTGTAGCTGCTCTGAAGTCTAAGTGCTTGCTCAGTATCATGTTTGATTCCATGCCCAGTAAACACTATGGTACATGATCCCTGAATCAATCAGAAGATAAAAACACTGGAAGAATGAGTGTGGGCCACGAGGTAGAGATGCTATGTCAACAGAATCCAGAAGAAGCAGAATAGCTATCTATGCTCACAAGAGTTTCATAATAAACCAGTATGGAGCAGCCTCAGATAAAACACCCATTTTGTAGACTGTGATGCCTGGCAGCTGGTGCGGAAAGAAGCAGGGGGGAGAAATCCATGTAAGAAAATTTCAAACAAGAAACAAAAAAACTCTCAAGATTTTTTTCAGCTTAAAAAAAATGTCAATTTTCCCCACAGGAATTTTTGAACTGGTTCGAAACAACAATTTTCCTTTCAGTTCAGCTTAAAATGTCATTTTGTTCTTTTTTGGGGAACAGAATGACAATGCTCATGTCAAACTGACATTTACACTGAAGATGTCATTTTGTTTCGCATTTTTAAAACCAAGAAACCAAAATGGAATATTTTTAGTCAAAACGTCAGTTCGAAACAAACATTTTTGCTTAGAAAATTCCCTCTGGAAAACTAATTTTTTTTGTCAAAGTTGACATTTTCCCCACAAAGAAATACAATTTTCCCTTTCAACTACATAATATTCTTCTTTTCAGCAGGAACATCTATCAACTACTTCTTGTTCTCTCTCCCAGATAATATTGTCTGAGTATTGGAAATGGTCCACAGAGAATCTAAACTGGTGAACAAGTTGATGCTCAAGCCAAGAGGTCACCAGGATAAGGCCAGCTGAGTGAGACACCACTTGTAGGGGAAAACCCACTTCCTATATATTTATGGGGAGTCCAGCTCCGTGGTTCTATATGAGAGACCATTGTGTTTCCACTCAGGAGTTGGGCCATGTGACAGAGAAGGCCTTTCCTATTCTCACTTGTAAAGTGGGACCTCATCCATGAACAGCACCACACCTCTGTCGCACCCCAATACAATACAAATGATAACTGTAATGGAATGAGGCTTATCCGCCTGATCTTGGAATCAAGCTCAGGGCAGCTGAGATTTCAGAGAGAAAGGAAGGGCAGAATTGTGCATCTCAGCCTCTTTTGCTATTGAAGGAAGCATTAGCATCAGCTGCATCATGTTGGGCAGAGTTAGGAAGCACCACCGTGAAAACATTCCCTGCCCACCCGCTCCCTTTCTGTGCACACAGCATGCCAAAAAATGCACAGCTGCTTTTTGGCACATGTCCAGCACCACTCCAGCTTTCCCTCCTATAGGTACTCACAAGAGCAGGACTGGGCAAGCACAGTGCTGCTCTAACTACAGTTACATGGCATTTTTCATCACGTGGCACACTTGGGGTGGCAGAAGAGGGTGCCTGGAGAGCATTTTCATAGCTCTGCTCTATTTCACTGTCTGATGTGAGGAGAGACTGAGGCCTAAAATACCTGCCATGGCTGGTGAATAGCAGAGGGAAAGACCCAGCATTATGAAGTCCTTGCTCTCAATTTCTGTGTCCAGCCCTTGATTTAAGGCAGGCTGTATTATCCTTGCAGTTGACAGGGAGAGCACCTGTGGCCTCCAAGTGCACAGTGCTGTTTCTGCTGTAATGTAGATCAAGGGAAGCCGGACGGATGGGATTTATTGGGGGTGCTAGCAAGCTTAGCCGAGCAGGGTCCCTGCAACTTGCTAGTGGCCAAAGACCATGTAAATCCTTCCCCTGACAGTGTTTGTGTTGAATACACAGCTGTGCTAGCACTGACTGCCCTCTGGAAAGCCATCTCCTTAACAGATAAATATTTGATGGCTTTTCCAGCAATTGCTGGGTAAAATATCCTGGGAGAATGCAGCCCAGCAGCAAGCCCATGCTGTATGAGCCCCACCTGGTCCCAGGAGGTGGCGCTATGGCTACCAGCCAAAAGCCTGGTGCCACAGGGTGTATGCCATGTCACATGGCATCACCTTATCCATCTTGCTCTGAGGCTGAGCCTGTGTCAAGGGGAAGATTCCTGATACCACTTCCTTCACTCCTAGCCTCTCGTCCTAAGGACAAAAAATCAGTTTCCTCACCCCAGGCACTAGTGCACAGGACTGAATGCTCCACTGACAGCCCTGAAATTGGTGATTGCTTGGTTGACAGATGCCAGCCCTCATAAGAATGCTTTCTGGTGCTGATCAAAGAGCGACTCCATTTCAGAGACCCTTTGGAGATGCCACCCTGAAATTCAGGATGGTGCCAGAAAATCCAGGACAGCTGGTTACTTTGTATCCAGCCCTAGTACTGGCATAATGCTATGGATTTAACATAATGGGACTATGGGTAATTGTTAAACAAGGGTCTGATTGAGTTCCTAGCTGGGCTATAGATGGTGGCTAGTTTTATGCATGCATTTCTGCTCCAGTGCCTGGGTGTGGACATTCTTTGGGCTTTGCCTCTTTACCTAGACTCTTGTATTTTGGGGCAGTTCTGTCCACCAGGATGGGATTAAGCTTTAATATAGGACTCTTCAAACACAGTCCCCATTTCCTGTGCCCCAAGGAAGGTGTCAATCTGCTTCACTTGGCTTGGAACAGGACCCCAGGCATTGTTGGTGGCTTTCTCCAGTTGAACTGGGAATACTGACTGTACTCTCAGTGGATAGGAAGAGTTTGGATGTGATTCCCGATGGCCCAAAGCTACTGCTTCTCTTATGTGAGCCTCAGGCAGTGACTCATACTTCAGTGAGATGTGACTGGTCATGCCTCAGGGCATTGCAAGGTGGGAGTCTCAAAGGAGCCTAAGTCACCTAGGAGCACAAGCCTAAGACTGTTGATGGGAAGGAGCTCTCAAGTCAACAGGGCAGACTCTACAGTGAGAGACTGCGGGACCTGAACCTATTCAGCCTCCACAAGAGAAGGCTAAGGGGGGACCTGGTGACTGTCTATAGACTCACTAGGGGGGACCAGAGGGGTTTGGGGGAGACGCTGTTTCCCCTAGCGCCCGCTGGCATAACAAGGAGAAATGGGCACAAGCTGTTGGAGAGGAGGTATAGATTGAACATCCGCAAAAACTACTTCACCGTTAGGGCGGCTAGGAGCTGGAACCAACTTCCAAGGGAAGTGGTGCTGGCCCCTACCCTGGGGGTCTTTAAGAAGAGGCTGGATGCCCACCTAGCTGGACTCGTTTGAGTCCCATTTCTCTTTTTGGGGTTTTTGTTGTTCTCCCGCCCTGGCGGGGGGTCGGGCTAGAAGATCTACTAGGTCCCTTCCGACCCTTAATCTATGAATCTATGAAAGTCACCTGGATCTTTTAATCAGTATACCCAAATTTCCTTTAAAATGCATGAACATGAGAAGAGCTACTAGGGGCTTAATCCTATTCCACATATTTGGCATATAAGTGGATTTAGGCACCTAGGTGCGATTCTTTTCCACCCTGGTCAAGTCCCATCTACTTTTGTAATGGTGAAGTAACACCTTACACTTAGGCCATACTAAGGGCACTTTAAAACGTGAGCATCTGGAATGTAAATCTTGTTAATTGCTAAGTGCCCTCTGAGTAGCTCTGACAGTGATTCCTAGCTCACGTTAGGGTAATGTCAGTGTGCTCCATGGATATAAAATGAATAATTTGTAGTCCTCCAGCATCCCAGGATATACTGATCCCATCCCCCTCCCACCTACAGCAGGGACAGAGCCCAGGTGGCCTGGGTGCTAGTTATGTCCCTGCTCATAAGCCCTCTAGTGGCAAACCAGAGCTGTGCACCCTGGCTTTTTGGTACTAATTCTTCACATGAGACTGCTCACAACATGTTCTAACTTTAAATACAGCTTAAATTCCAGACGTTTAGTATGGTATAAGTGTAACTTGTAACTTTACCCATCTACCCACTTGGAGTGCTAACTGCTTCTCAGGGACTTGAGCAGGGTAGAAAAAAACCTAGGGAGTCAGGAATATATGGTCTCTTTTTGCTTCACCCCCAGAAGTGGGGAGAGGATCTGTTTGTTTTCACTGTGAAGGGGTTACAGTAGCCTTTACAGACCCACACAATTGCTTCAGGATGCTGGACAGTGGGTTAATCAGTCCATGACTCATTGTAAGATATAGCTCCAAGATGTTACATGGACATGCTGGGTACATAATACAATCAAACTGATTTTGCACCAGGGGCTTTACAGTTTGCATTTCCTGGTGACTGATGAACTTAACTGCACAGCATTGGTGCTGGGGGTATGTTTCTGGGCGGGGTATGGAGGGAACAGAGAGATCTAAATGGCCTAATGCAGGAGAGAAACACCCTGGAGCACAGAGCACAAGGTTAGGGCTGATACCTCTGTCTACAATAGTTAACTGCCCAAGGGGGTGGGAGCATTCATCTGGATAGATAGGGGCAGGGGCATGCCTATTATCATTGCATCCTATTACAGAGCACTCTCTATGCCTAAACTTCCAATGCAACTGTGTTGGATTTGTAGTGGAGCAGTATAGCACTCAGCGCCCCTAATACTATACAGAAAGGTTGTCCAACTTCTTAGAAGATAGGGGCTATATCAACAAGGGCCACACATGAGCCACAGGCCCCCAGGCCATGCAGGCATTCCCCCCAACACACCACAGGCAGTGAGGGTGACCAGAGCCAGAGAGGGAGCCCAGAGTCCCAAGCACTGCTGCAATTGATGAGATGAGGGGAGCAACTGCTGGGTGGGAGCCTGGGGGGCACAGATTAAACCCTGGTTGGCCACATGCAGCCCATGGGCTGTCGATTGAACAGTCCTACACCCTGGTTCACCATCATTTGCCTCTCCATGTTGCCTGCCCTCAGCCTTTTACATTGTAGGACTGTAAGGTTTCCCCCTATTAAATCAGCACTTGGATTGCTGACACCTCGCCCACCAAGTGTGGGAGAAAAAAAGGGGTGTATAGTGGAAGTCAGTTCAGATGCTGCTAATGGACTCATTTTCAGCCCAGCAATGTCACATGGACCATAGTATTTGTTCTTTCAACCTCACTCTTGTTTATCAGAGGAGCTAACTTAGTGCAGGTCAGAGCTCTGCTGGGTGCTTGTTTTATTACACAGACTACCCCTTTCCCTTCGGGTTAGCATCAAATTCTTTCTAAGTCTCTTTTGCTAAGTTTGCACACCTGCATTTTCAATTCTCTTTATCTCTAC
>NW_017729034.1:7338557-7339451 GCF_001723915.1 Gavialis gangeticus
ATTGCTTTCCCATCAGTCAGTGTGATCTTCTGGCCCATGACACCAGACCTCCACCTGGCTGAAAGAAGAGACAGCTTCATTAAGTGTTAGAGAAAGCTGTGTGCAAAATGCAAATTAGGAAGCTCCAGCCCCTCAGGGCCTGAGGCAAGGGGAGATCAGCATGAGTGTGCAACTGAAGTCAGAAATCCTGGGACACTAGATGCAACATAAGCAGTATCAATTTGTGAGAGGTCTCTATGAGGGGGCTGGTTTTCTCATAGCAGGTGGTGCCTAACTCCTGCTCATATCAGAGATTGCTATTCACACCTTCTTCAGGAGAGAATCAGAGCCATATGACATCCTTTATAAGGCAAGCAAAAGATCAGTGAATGGATTTTAAGCAAACAGTCCCTTCTAGCTACCTAATGTACAGGCTACCTGAGCAGAAGCAGGAGAGATGTCCATCTACTGGTCATAGCATGCTGCCACAAGTCATTGGTGGGAATGGTGCAATGTCCAGTGCCTCTTCAAGTTCTTGTGTCCTCACTCAGCTGCTATCCTAGGTGTTTCATAAGTGCTGCTGCTACCACTCAGGGGCAGCAACTTGGTTTGGCTACATGGATCATAGCAGATGACTTGGTTCAATCGTTACTCTTATTCCTCCTCCCTTGTGTACAGAAGGTACAATGAAGAGCATGTCTACATATGAGAAAGAGAGGTTCTGCAAAAGGCAGGGCAACTCATCACAAAGGCAAATGAGAAAGACAAATATTTCATGAAGTCATGGCCCTGTGTTGGGTTCCTGGCCCAAAAACTACTCTCTGGTGCTGTGGGGACTGACAAATGAATCAGTGTGCCCCATTGCTTCAGTTCTGGGCACCACACTTTAACAAGGACATGAATAAGCTTGAGAGA
>NW_017729034.1:7344451-7345993 GCF_001723915.1 Gavialis gangeticus
TTGCTTCAGTTCTCAGGAGGGATGCAACTTTCTGAAAGGAAACACAGGGCTTGCTGTTAAAGATTGCCCAGGTTTCACCATGCCCCACACAGGGCCATACTCTTGTTCTGTGTCCTAGGCAGTACAGTAGTAATACAAGAACAGGATCCACCACAAGAGGGCATGAAAAACACATTGGAAGCCATTCTGCCTCTAGATATGCCTGCACAATGCCACCGACAGCAAAGCTATTTTCTGAGGACAGGGCATGGAACCAGAGGCACGTTTGGCTATGCTGCACCACTGAGAACAGGAAAAAACACAGAAATCCAAAGCGTGGGAAGGTCAGTTATTTACTAGAGAATAAGCCACGCTTGGCAGGTTCCTGAACAGAAGACGAAAAGCAGCCATGAACTGTAACTCATCAGGGCTACCATTCCACTCACAGGGCAGACAGAGTAAGACAACAACTATCATGGTATACAATGCATTTGTTCATTCCAGTTCTAGTCAGCTGTCAGTGTGTGTATTGTGAACAATAGAGCGGGGGGGTTTCAAACTGTGTTCCTTGAAACCATCCGGTTCTGCGATGGGTCATCAAGGGTTCCACAAATAGACTGAGGGTATAGGTGGCGTGGGCCGGTGCCATTATTGCCAGGCCAGGCTGCCTGGCTCCATGTCAGTCTTTAAGACAGGGATCAAGGTTCCATGGCAGAAGAAATGTTATGAAAAGGTTTAGGAAGTTTGAAAGCCACTGCTGAATAGAAGGTGTCTAGGACAGGAAAGGGAAGAGGAGGAGGAGAAGAAAGAAGGAGGGATGATCAGATGGATGAATACTAAGTATTGTAAGTTAGGTTTAAAAAGGCTTGAATGCAATCCTCTTTCCTGCTGCATGATTCCAGGCCACATATAAGTGGAGTATCATGGGAGAGAAAGAGAGAATCTCAGCCTAAGACAGCTGACAACAGGTACACTAGTGTAACTCCTCACTTTCTAAGAGGCAACATTATCCCATAGTCAAGCAGTATGCACTAGTATAATGCTGTACATCATTCTTTTAAGCTAGAATCAAATCAAGTTACTCCATGTCTTGTGTCTGCAACATGTCATCATCCCACTGGACCTCCCTAGGGCCTGGCCAGGTTTTCACCAGTCATGGAAAGAATTGCTGAGTATGTTCTACTCTGCTTTCCCAACCCTACATTTCTTTGCTCCAAGAATGAAGCACAGGAGCAAAGGTGTGAAGTTAGACTTCAAAAAAGGGAGGAAGGAGGACCCAGGAAACTATAGGCCAGTTAGTCTTACCTCGACCCTAGGCAAGCTGTTCGAGAAAATTATTCTGGCACACATCCAGGAGGGGCCAGCAGGGGACTGCATGCTTAGGGGCAACCAACATGGGTTCATCAGTGGCAGGTCCTGTCAGACCAACCTGGTGGCCTTTTATAATCAGATCACCAGATCATTAGATGCAGGGGTAGCAGTGGACATAGTCTTCCTGGACTTCCGGAAGGCTTTTGACACTGTCTCTCACCCCGTTCTCATTAAGAAACTGGGGGGCTGTGG
>NW_017729034.1:7346647-7365387 GCF_001723915.1 Gavialis gangeticus
CGGACTAGATGATCTGCTCAGGTCCCTTCCGACCCTAGAAACTATGAAACTATGAAACTATAGACTGACAGTTAGAACACTCTTCTAATCAGTCCTTCATGAAGATCACAAAGTCATCATCTGGAGGTGACGGATTGCCAGGGAGTCCATGATGAATGCATTTGCAAATATTGCTGCAGAATAATTTCCTTCCATTGCTGGAGCACTCCAAACAAATTACATTCTCTCTAATCACATCTCCTGTCTGTGTATGAGGAAAGATGGGCCCGTCAGCACAAACTCGGCTAGGGGCAGATGACTGAAGGGAAGCAGTGGGGGGTAGGGGCCTTGATGCAGCAGGTGGTCAAATGATGAGCTGGAAAGCAGCCTAGCAGAGAGGCAATCTTGAGATGTGGGACCCCATACTTTCTAAACCTGAGGGGCCAGACTCCCCTGTACCAAACATCGTGTAATACCATGGATAGGGAAAGGCAGGCAATTCAACATGGATTTTCAAGGACAACACAAGTTAGGGGCAAAGGGGAGTAACATATTCCTGGATGCCATTTAACCCAAAAATGGACCCCCCTTTTTTCTTGATGTTAGCTAAAGAGCTGCTTGACACAGACGGTGCAATGCAGCCTTTGTCTATAGCTTTCCCCACTCCTTACTCTTGGCCAGAACATTAGAACACCCAATGCACAGAGAGACGCCTCCAAAGAGTCCATCACAGGTATTATGCAAATGCTGGAATGGGGACACTGCAGGAAGTACTTCATTAGTAATGCATGGCCATAAAGCCAAGCTGGATGCATTCAATAATGCTGCTAGCTCTTCCAATCCATACTAAGCCTGATCATATTAATTCAAGGCTCTCTAGAACTATGGACACAACGGGACTCATTTTCAAGGTAAACCAATGATAAACAGTGACTTGTGTTTAAACATGGATAAGGTTGAACAGACCTTCTGTGTGCAAGAAGGGCATGACTGAACCATCTTTCCACAGACTCCTGACCCTCCTGCCAACTGCCTGGCCTCATCTCATCTCCCCTCATGTGGTGCTGGACTGACTTAGGGCATGGCTCTACCACCTCGTTGCCACATCTGGGCGCACTACTGTTAATGCGTGATTCACACAGCACGCACTAAATCCTGTAAATGAGGCAACATAGATGCTTAAACGTGTTTTTGGTCCTGTGCCTGGAGCCTCCTAAAGGCTCTGTCTTGGGCATGTGGATCAACACTTGCTTGTGACTGCCCTATGTCAGCTACCTTGTCTCATTTCTGGGATTTGGAATACATATAGTGGATGCAGTATGCATCACAGCAGTGATACCAGGCTTGATATAAACCATCCCTTTGGAAAGTTTTGCTTACCCTTGGCTAATTGAAGGTCTTGTCCCACCTGTCATGGAGGAAGGAGTTCATGCCATGTCCATCTTGCAGAGAACATCTCAGAAGCATCAGTCCAATGAAAGGACAGAAAATGAAAAAAACTAACCTGTGTGCAAGCAGATACAACGCTGGACGCTTCATTCACTTATGTCAGCACTAACTTTGGCCCATGAAGATACTGAGGTGAAACAGCTGGTCTTCAGTGCAACAGGATCCTGCCAACACTGCTGAGAGAGTGTTTCCAACCCCTCTATCTCTGGATTCAAAAGACTTACCAGTGAGGAAGTTCCCAAGCAAAGAAGTCCTTGCACCCATCATATGCAACTGTCACTTACCTCCTGAAGAGGGAAGTTCCCTTAAGTCTCCCACCCCATCTTCTTCAAGCACAATCAATAAGAGATCAATAACTCTGAGGGATGAAACTTACTGTAACATTCCCAAAGATTAGCCAGGTCCTAAGGTGCACTTAGTATAGGTGGTAGAAGGATAATGCTTATGGAATACAACAGTTTCCTTACTTCCAGGAAAGCAGCTGCTACATCTGTTTCTGACCATCAGCCTCCTTCTCCAGAAGCTGGTTGTAGTCCTTGCTCTCATGGTCTGTACACAGCAAGCAATAGCAGCCCTGATTGCTCCTATCAACCTGTGCACTTTCACTAGCAGCCAATGTACTCATCTCCCCACCACATTTAGAACTAGCGACTAGAATTGGGCAGATATGTCAACAAAATAGCGCTCTCCACCATTTCCATCTTATCATCTGATATTTTCTCAAATGTATTAAACAAAACTTTTTCTTTCCTTTCAAATTCTGCTTTGAAGGCCAACAGTGTTACTTAGTTGTGGCTAAGTCACTTGATATTATTCCTGCTACCTGACTGCCTTAGGATCAGGTTTCTTGTAAAACTTGTCTTCACATTCAGAATTCAGTTTTGTGCTCAACGTTCCCTGACACTCCATTCAAATCCACCATGTCTGGACATTTTCAGTAAGAAAACTTGATGTGGCAATATTCCAAGAACATTCAATCCAGGAGGACTGAACTCATGCACCCACATTCAACAGTTAATTGTTTGTGATATTAGCCTACTGTAATTGAGAAGCGTGCATGTGCATATGGAGGGAGTACAGTAGGGTGAAAAATTAGAGAGAGGGCACACATGCAACAGAGGAGGCAGGGAGAGTGTTTTGGTGGATAGGCACAAAGGGAAAAAAAACCAAACCTGAGAGTGTGTGCATGCGGGCAAGTTTTGCGTGTGGCAGGTTGCGAGCAAGAGCCATACGGATGTAGGAGTAAGGAGGCGTGCGAGTGTGAGCGACTCTCCAATTATGCTTTATTCATTGTCCTGGTCACAGCCATGGTGTTGTTGGCTCCCCACTCCCTGCTTGGTACCAACTTGCTTTTCACAGCCTCCATCCTGGCAGCTCAGAAACTCTGCCAACAGCTTGCTACTGAAGGGACAGAAAAAGGGAAAAAAAAGCAAGCCCTGTCCATGCTTCTTTTAATTAGCTCCGGGATCTGGCAATGGGAGGGGGGAGGAAGAAAAGAACCTCAAAGAAGAAGAGACAAAGTAAAGAAAAAGGCTGGTTTGAAATACGGTTCTGAGCACGCTGTGGAATGCTGAGCAGGGCCGCGGGGTGGGGGCGGGGAGCTGCTGCCTGGCATCATTGGCCTTGTTTGTTCTCCTGGAAGTCTCTGTATGTACTTCCTCCAACGTGCGCTGGTTTTATATAGGGGGCAGACCCTTGTGGGCAAGTGGGCTCACACAGAGGCTCAGGCTGAGGGGCAGGCTGCTGCCAGCTTCCTCCCCCTCGCTCCCTTGCTCAAGCGCTCTCTCTCAGCAGGACCTTCTTATCAGGTATGATAAGCAGCACTCCTGAGCGAGGCTGGCAAGCTTCCAGCTCACGTTCTGGGAGCGCGGCCGGGCGCTGCCGCTGTGTGAGCACACTTTAATAAAACTCTGATTTTTATCTGAACGTTTTATTAATCCAGGCTCAGCCGTTTGCCAAAAAAGCCAATGCACTGCGCGTGCGGACGGGGGCTCGCTTCATCTTCCAGTGCCTGTGCACCTCTCCCCCTTCTCCAGAGGCCCCTCCGCCCCACGCCAGGAGGGGCTCTAACCTGAACTCCTGAAGTCCCATCCACCTGATATACCCCTTTCTCACCCCAAGAGGCTTCTCTGCCTCACACAGAAAAGTGCCCTAACCCCTTTCCACATTCCTAAAGCCTCTGCACAGGGAGGCACTCTTTACGCGTCATCTCTAAAGGCCTCTTTGCCCTTTGTTGATCTCCACACAGGCATGGAAACCAGAAGTTCCCAAAATACAGATAATGTTATGGAGGGGCTTCCATATGAAGACGGACTAAAGAGCTTAGGCCTATTCAAATGAGAAGAGAGATGCTTGAGGGAGAGATATGATAATGGATTCAAAATACTGAATGGTTAAGATAAAGTAGATATGGATTTATCATTTATTGTCTCTCTCCATACAAGAACTAGGAGTCACAAAATTAAACTAGTAGGTAGTAAGTTTGAAACTGATCAAAGAAAGCTTTTTCACACACCGTTTAATTAAAATGTGGAACTCATTGCCACAAGATGCTGTGGAAGTTGACAGTTTAACCAGATTCAAAAAGGGACTAGACAAATACTTGGAGGAAAGGTGCATCAGGAGCCACTGAACATGGGAACTAGAGGTGCAGCCACTGAATCAAAGCTTCCTAAACCTTAAATGATAGAGGCTGCAAGTGGGAGAGGAACAGCTCGCTCTCATGGTCATACCCAGCTCATTCTACCTTTCAGCACCCGTATTCTGTCACTGTGTGACATAGAAAACTGGGCAAGATGGATCTATGGTCCAACACAGTAAATGGCAGTTCTTATGTTCTCCCTCTGACACTGTGGGGGCTTTTTAATGACCACTTCCTTTCCCAGCCTCAGCTTCCCTAACCACAAAATGCATCAAATGATTTGAAAGCTCCTCAAACCATTTTTGCAGCAATCTCCAGTCCTTAAATTACTTGGGAATTTTGTTTTGAATAACTCAACCGTCTCACAAGATGGAAACAATAAAGTTTGCCTACAGCCTAGGGAAAGTTCAGAAGATACTAATTTGTATTAGGATGTGCTCTGAAACTGAAATATTTAAACAGTTACTGTGAATGAGATAAAGTTTCAGTTGACTCGCATCACAATTTTGATGTATTTTTTGCCTTGTTTAGAGGTAGGACCTCATTTTACAAGCACCATACATACAATCCCAGTTTGAAGACTTTACAGTCTTATGGGCCTTTTATAATCATCAGACCTTCCCTCGGCATTTAATACTTAGATTCAAACAGGGATTGACTATCTAGAGCTGCAATAGTCAATACTTAATTTTGGGAGAGACATTAAGCTTCCTGCTTCAGGAGTCAAACTTATCTCTATTTGGGTGTGGGAAGATGCTTAATATTGGAGGGAAGGGAGGGAATTCTCTCATATCAACCTAAAGCAAGAATTTTCCACCTTCCTCTGCAGCATTATAGATAGAATGCTGATCTAGATGATCCTCAGGTCTGATCCATTTTTCTGATGTTGCTTGATAAGCTGCATCAGAAAGTCCTGAAGGAGGCCATGAAAGACAGTCCAACCAGGACATTTAAAAGTAGGGGGTTAAAGCCCCAGTAAATACATTGCACAGAACCATCCAATATTAGATATGTTGAGGAACAAGGTATAAACTGGACTCCAAATATTTTGCTCATGGCAGGGGAGTCACAAACCACTGTTAGAAGATCATACAAGTACCCTTATTACTAAGAAGAGCTAGATAGATCCCAGCTAGGTGGGAGGGGGTCCTTCTATAGAAAAAGATGGATGATAAATACTGTGCTGATGGCTTATGACTATAGACCTGCCACTCAGATTTCTTTATTATAAAAGAACTGCTGTTGTAAATCAAAGAGGCAACAGAAAGCACATATGGGTTCAGGTTAGATGCCAGGGTGATGGGCACTGCTGAGGGAAGCAGCTGCTCTTTCAATTGTGCTTTCAAAGCACTCATGCAATATTTGTGCAAAGCAATGTTATCCTAAACGTTTTCTAATTATTCCTCTGGATTAATGAAAACATCTTATATTATTGACGGATCTTTTGCAGCATTTATGAAATGGAGATAGGATTAAGGAGAAATAAATAAATATGTAGAGGTTGCCTAACATGTAAATAATAAATATTCAGCCATCTATTTTTTTGTGTGAGATGGTTTAAATATACAGCATTTTCAATAAATCTTTAATAACTCAGCAAATATTTATTTATTTGCTTCAGAAATTTAAGGGGATTGCAAGAAAGCTCTGTAGACTCCAGAAAGGGCAAGCAGATAGAAATGTGCACCCCTCCTAGTGCAGTGTTAAACGCCCCGTTGCTGAAAAGTCAACTTAGCTGTTTTATTGCTCCACTCCTAACCTACACAGGGGCAAAGAAAGTTGGGGGTGAACCTATAGAAAATGGGATGAGGAGCCACCCAAATTACCTCAAAAAAATTATATATACTCCCCATCAACCCACAGAATGCAACACCCATGACCAACTACTTACCCCAGACATGGCATGACTCAAAATTACACTAACAGTCATATTCTAGAGGCCTCCCACATCAAAGACTGCACCCCTTTAACATTCTCTCCCCAGGTTGGTGCACAGACAAGTCCACACCCTCTCCTCCACATATTCACACTTCATACACTGCAGTACTTAAGCTACAAATGGAAGTGGGTAAAACTTCTTTTTAAAGCAGAGAAAGTGTTGAAGGTTGAGTGGTGCCAAAGCTTTTCAGGAACATGCATCAATTCTACCTAGTTGTCAGTTTACTTATTTATTTAATTCTGAAAAAAAAATAAAACGTCCACTTTTGAGTTTTTATTTTAACTACATATTTCCTTGTTGGTTTCATTCATGAGATTTGTTGCAAGGGTTTCCTTTATTTTTTTAAAATTAGAACTTTGAAGTCAAAATAAAAATGTTGGTCAGCCCAAAACTTCAAATTCCATTTGTTTTGAAAGTGACTGGTTTGCTATCAAACTGAAATGGATTTTCTAAAGTAACCAATGACTGTAAAAAGCCACTGTCCATGTGAATTCATACCTTCACTATCCCATTATATATACAAAACTCACACTCATGGCCACCTGCACACATGCAGACAAATCAGCACAACCCTGTGTTCCCTGCATTTGTTCCCCACAACACAGGAAGCACAGAAAATGTAGGGAAACAAGATGCCAGAAGCATCACACTTCCTATAGCACAGCCATGGGTAACTCAGACTGATCTCAAACCTTCAGTTTCCTACCAACCTTCCATATTGCATGGACCAAAAGAAACATTTAACATTTAACCAGAATTTGACACTTTTGCCTCCAAGCAGGCCAACAAATCACCTCACCCGCTTTCCCTTCTGCTACAAAAGCATGCAGATCACAGATATTGACCTTCCTCTTTGTCAAGAGCTCTGGAAAAGGCTACTTCTTCTCCTGTGCCATTTTCTTTGTTCTTTAAATGAGGCACAATGTCTTCCCTTGGGCTATCAGCCTGGGAGCACCACCCTACCTCCATTATATGGGAGGCTGTGGGTAGACCAGGTAAGACATCTTGCTACCCCTCCAGGAGTTTGAGTTCACACTCCATTCTGGACTCACACTGAAGGCTATTCCCTGTTAACCTAGATGTAAAAGTGGGAAGGGAGGTGCTCATTCACATCAAGAAGTTAAAGATGGACAGATATGATGCTGGCTGCATCATTCCTTCATGTGCTGTAGGACAAAGAAGTTGAGTGTGTTTTACACTCCACAAAGATAGAAGATTGGGTTTGGGAGAACCTACATGTTTTACTTCCAGGGGGGATCCATGGATTTTCTTTTCCCATATTTTGACTGTTGGGAATTGGAGGTGGGAAGTTGGGAAGCGGGTCCCTAGCAACTTGCCCTACTTTCCATAGAGCTCTCTGGATTCCTACAGCCATGCAGAGCAAGAAGGGATGTGGCTTGCACATAGGATCCGGCACCCTCGAAGCCCAATGAAAACAACAGTAACTAAGGGTATTCAACTTCTCAAAGGGCATCAGGCCACCAGGAGTTATAAATTTAGACTGGTAGCTGAGGAGACCCAACTATACTACTGCTAACTGTGCCTTGAGGCACACTGATGTGGTATCCATCATGACCCAAAATAAAATCACGGCACGGGGGAGATGTGCCTTCCTCAAATATGTGTCTGCGCAGCAAACTTGCCAAGACAATGGCTTTTTCAGAATTGCTTGATATTAGGCTAAGAAAAGCATTAAAATTAAATGCCCAAAACATAGTTAACACATTTAGTTTTAATGGGATAGGATGGTCATTGCATGTTAAATAAATACTGACTGTAAAAAGCAAGCAGAGTCACTGAGTTTTTAACAGCCATGCAGTAAATAACTGTTTATGTGTCTATTACATGGATTTGGAAACCTCAGCAAATATGCTTTTAATAATCAATTGATACTTAACATATATCTGTCTGATTAAATCAAAGGAGATGGATGTAGCTGCAGTAATTGCTGCACATTGTTACAATGGCATTGAATTAGGGAAACACATTTATTGAGGCTGGGGGGAAAAAAACAAAAACTCTGAGAGAGATACATATCTTCCTTCCTGTCTCCTTACTGCAGTACCTTGGGCTGTCATTTCATTGATCTCCTAAGACAAGGAACGTTCAGCCTGGTCAATACTTGGATGGGAAAGCATAAGGGAAACTCGGAGTACTAAGGTCAATGGTGTTAGCGATTCAGTAGAGGGTGCTCTTTCTCCTTACGCAGTGTTGAACTGATGCCTGACATGGTATTAAGGTATTCATAGATTCAGTCTATTTTCATGGGGGAGCTGGATCCACAGGATGTATAAAGTGCTGACAAAAGTGACATATGTCATGAGATCAGCTGTGCCCTGACAGAAGTGCATAGTTGCAGAGTGCTTTAAAAGTGCCCAATTGCACAACAAATTAACCCTCATGTAATGAGGGTTCAGATGAAGATGCTCAAAAACAGAGCACCTCCATGACCTGATTTGGGCTGGCGCTTCCAGTCTGATTGGGGCTGTGCTGATGCAGCCCAGCGCCATCCCTGGTGCTGTCTGCAGGATGGAAGGGGGGAGAAAGGAAGGGAGGGAGCTCTGAGCTGGGGTTTGCCTAGCCTGCACTGGAGGAGGAGCAGGGACTGGAGACCCTGGGCTCCAATATACCTACCCACCCCACCTCCAGTGAAGGCTGGGCAAACCCTAGCCTGGAGCTCCTTCTTCCTGCCTTCTCCCCCCTCCCATCCTGAAGACAGTACCGGAGCTGGGGGGGCTGGGAGGGGAGCCTAGGGGAGAGAGGCTGCAGGCACATAGCTCCTCTGGGATTGTCTCCAAAGTGAAGCTCAATCCCCCACCGCCCCAACCCAACAGCCTGTTGGGTTGGGGGGAGGGTCGCTGTAACTCATGGCATTTTCTGCAAAACACCATGAGTTACAGCAGAGAGCTGTATGTCTGTCAGTGCTCACAGTTACTGAAGAACCCCACGGCACTTTTTACAAGAGGATTAAGCTAAGGGTCTAACCACACTAAAACTAACCACACCCAATGGCATTCCACCTAAATATTTAGTTATAAATTGAAGACTGACATTCACAGAACAAGCTTTTTGGTAACTTTGGTTCCAGTCTAGCTTTGGACTGGCAAAATACCAAGACGGTTCATCTGCTTCCTTCACCATGACTCTGCTTAGTATAACTTAGAAAGAACTGAAGATTTGGCTCCAGGTCTAATTTAAGGCTTATTTTCTGGGGCAAAACATATGCCTGCCCAATAGTGGCTGGAATGAGACTACATATTTAAAGCCAAGAAAATATATTCATGGCATAATGTTTATTTTTTAAGCTATTGTGGGTTCACAATGTATAAATTGCTATCCATACTGAAGATGATGAGCCAGATTGTCTAATTGTGTAAACTCTTGTAGTTCTATTGAAGTGAATAGAAAAGTATACTTGGGACCTGTTCTCTGTCTGGTCCAGAGTGATAAACTGCAATGGCAGAGAATCAAACAGGCTTCCACAAAGTTTCAGTGCCAACTTTACCTCATGCACCTGCCAGTAACTCTGTGCACTGTGTGGCTCTCTGCACCATAAAGAGACACGCTGAATATGTCTATTCTGTCAACTTATTCTAAACCTAGGATCGCTCTATAACTCAAATACACTAGTCATCCACATTACAAAACTCCTCACTCATCCATAGTAGCAGTCCAGCATGACCCCAAGTAGTTCTCCTGCGCACTAGGGCCTGAAGTTACATTTCCCCCAGGGTACCCTCACCCTTCTGCAGGATATTCAGTACAAAAATATGATACAGAGCAATGGTTTCCAAATCATCTGGTTCTGTGGGCCAGATCCAGTGCACAGGACTGGTCTGCAGGCTGGATCTGGCACACAGGGCTGCATCATCTGGCCTATGGAACGGGAATTTTGGCAGCAGCAGTGTTAATTGCAGCAATTAGTAAAAGCACAGCAGCTGCTGCTCCTCTCACCACCAAGTTTCTGGCACCACAGCCCAAATGATGCAGCTCTGCCTTCTGGATCCAGCCCACAGAGTCCCCAGAGATCCAGAAATTTGGTGGTAAGACAGCGTAGAATGAATTGCTGCACTTCCATGACCTGTCGCAATTAATGGCATCTTGCTTGCTAGCTACCAAATGTTTGGACCTGTGGGGGCTCCTACAGGCTGGATGCACAGGTCTGCACCTACAGGCTGGATGACACAGGTCTGCAAGCTGGATCTAACCCACAGGCCATATCAGGGTCACCCTGAAGTAGAGGGTAGCACAGGAAGTCTACCAATGACAATCCCATTACTCCCTATGCCTGACTTCTGGCCCTTCTATATCCCACTTCTCCCCAGTGCTCATGACTAGAGCCAAGGTCAGGAGGACAGACAACGTAATTGGCAGACTATTTGCTACAAAGGCACCATTTGAGGGATAGGACCAAGAAGCTTCTTCATATGAAACCCTTCTAAAAAAGTAGTCTGCCCACTATTTGTCTCTCCTTCTGGATAAGGTACATGGGAAGGGACAGCAGCACAGGTGGCCCAGATTACTGAGGGCAACCTTCAAGTCTTACTCACATGTCCACAGTGATTGAATAATATTCTTCAAACAATTGAATAAAAAAAAAAAAAAGAGGGAGGGCTCCAAAAGCTCAGGGATTCAGGTCTGATAAGCATCTATAAAGATTAGAAGCTTATGTCATATTCTCTAACCCTCTGTGCCCAGGTGATCCAGCAAGGCCAGGGTTTCCCAGAGGATTTCCAGTAATCCCTGCTTCTGGTCTCACTGGAAATGCACTTATAGAACAACCTCTCCTTCAGGCCTGGAGGAAATGAAGTGGCACCAGAGGTCACAAGAATCAACAAAAATGTAAAACTGGAGGGTGGGTTGATAATGCTTTTAAGCTGGGAAAGCAATTTGCTGCATCCACATTGGTGACAGTGAACCTGAGGAACCAGACAGACTGATTTTAAAAACAGCCCTGCAATAAAATGGAGCTAAAAGGCTAGCAGATTTTGAACCAATCCAAGTGAAAGCGCACGTCCATCTATGAAGTTCACACTGCAGAGAGTCAAATATCGTGACTGGAGTTTTAAAGAGGGATGGAAAATGTCATGCCTATTAATAACATTCATAGATCATAGCAATAATAATGATTCTTTGCACTCCTGGAGCACCTTCCATCCAGAGGTTTCAAATCACTTTACAAAAGATGGTTAAGTATTACTATTCCCATGATACTGCTGGCGAAGAGGGAGCAAAGAGGTCCAGAGTCACACAAAGCCTCATTGGCAGAGCTGGGCAGAATACCCAAGAGTCCTGACTCCCAGTTCTGTGCTCTAACAACAGGACCTAGCTGCTTTGCTCTTGATTGGCAAGCTAGGATAATAAGGCCATCAGATTCCTGGCTTCACAACCTAAGTGGATTCAAATGATTACTCTACTCCCTTACCCTCCAAAGTGCACATGTGGACAAGGGAATTATGGCATTTTCTTCACTTTTCTCTAAAGTGTTAGGTCAAAGATACAGGCAGGAAGCAGGCCTCTTCCTCATCCTGTTACCACTGATAGAGCTACGTGCTGTATAAAGACTGGTGAGTCAGGCCCCAAAATAGGTTTCCTTGGCCTTTTGAGTAAAGATGGTGGGTGAAGTCCCAACATGTCACCAATAATGAGATCACAAGGGGACATCAATAAGGTTCCATGTCACAGTTGCAGCAGTCTGTGTATGTGTGTGTGTGCGTGCATGTGTGTGTGTGTGTGTGTGGGGGGGGTGATCTTTGCAGTATAGCTGCGCTGCCAGTCACACACATCTACACATCAGTGGTGTGCATGTGTGGAAAGGAAGAGGGCAGGCAAGGGGGAAAGGAAAAGGGAGGGATGTGAAAAAGAGAACCCTCACTTTGCCTTCTCTCACCACTCTACAAGAAGTCCTCATGCACCCTACAGAGCTCAAGCATCATCTTCTGCATCCCACTATTCAACCCAGAGCAGGCTTGGCACTGACATTCCACCCTCCCTGCAACCACAAGTAAGTCCATGAAGGAGCCGTAGGAGATGCTCTGTGTTTTATTTTATTTTTACAACTTCTTATTTATGAAAATGCTTGAGGAGCCTGGATGCAGATCAACTTCCCCTGTTCAATATTTATTAGAGCTTTGCCTGCCTCTTTGAAATGGGGACCTGCAGGTGCTTTGATTAATGGCTTGAAAAAGAATCGTATAGTTTCCCTGTCACCCCAGTAAGCGCTCTCTGTGTCTTGTGCTGAGAGGCTATTTTACAATATCACTTCCCTCAGTGAATCTCTGTAGATGGCTGGATGCCTCCTATGACAGCACTGTGCTCAGAAGAGTGGGGCGGCAGTGTTTTATTCTATGGCTGGAGGTGGAAGTATGCCATGATGCTAAGCCAAAGAGAACAGGCCTTCCCCCAGTGGTAAAAAAGTGCACAGACCTGAAATACTGTCTAGAAGCAACAGCAGATGGGAGAAAAATATTTTGCTCTTTCTGCCCTGAATGCAGCCAAGAGAAGAAGGCTTTTTGATCTGTGACATGACTGTTCTTTGGGGTGTAGCCTGCTCCCTGGATCTGCTCTCTGCTGGGATGCTCCAAAATTCATTGCAGAAATGTACCCTAAACCAACTATAATCACCACTAGGAAAAAAGCAAAGGATTCTGGTGAGGATCTGAGGTGGGGGTGTTTGGAACTGGCCAATCAAGGGGCCTGCCAACAGGAACAAAGTTTAAAAGCAGGGCAGTAGCGTAACATGGAGTGGGCAAGCAGGGCATATATCCCAGATATGAGTACCACTTAAGGAGAGAGGCTCCAGGAAGATGGACAAGGGGTGGGGAGGGGAGCTGGGAGAAGGGGAAAGTCCGCCTCATCTTAGGGCTATTGCTTGCCTCTTTGACATATACTGCCTTTGCTGGCAATGTGTATCTTGGAACACAAGGCATTCTGGGAAACAGTTTTGTAGAGCAGCAGTGCAACTTACTGCTGCTGGGACTGCCCCCAGTTTTTTTGCTTACAAATGTGGCAGGTTGTTTTTGCCCTCTAGACATGGGCTGTAGTGACCAAACAAAAAGGATGAAGTTCCCTCCCCCCCCAGCAGCAGTAAACTTCACTGCCAGTTTAGAAAACTATAACTCCCAGAATGCCTTGCAGTCTATGATATTCCAAGGCCTAGGATGTCCGGTCTGTTCCTGTACCTTCAACTAGAGAAGGTAAGAGAAACAGGGCAGGGAAGAGAGGCGGGAAGAGACAGCTGCCCAGGGTGCATTCTTCCATGCTACGCTTCCAAATGGGAAGCAGCAAAAGAAAGAATGAATGCCAGGGTACTGCTACATCCATGTGTTCCTAAATCATGATTGACGAAATGCAAACCCATAAGGTTTTATGAATGGGGTTTGAATTCTTTACTTTCTGGCTTCTGAGGGTCTCTCTTCTACTCAATCCACATTTTCAAGCTTCTTTCAGTCGTGAAGACCACAGATTTCCTGTTTTTCATGAAAGCTGAGTAACATGTAATCATATGACTCCAGCAGCCAGGACTTTAATGACAAACAATCAGCTATCACATCTCATGATAAAATCTGGCAAAACTGAGGGTAGCACAGCTGTTCAAAACCAGCAGATGCTATTTCCCCCACTCTCAAATGCGTGGGTTCATTTAAGCCTAATAGCCCCAAAAATGTAACTAAAAATTTCCGCTAAATGATCTTCTTCCCCTGCCAATATGCACAAGCTGTAGTGTGAAACCTTCATAACACACAGGGTGACATTCATCTTCCCATGAACAGACAGGAAGGGCCAGGGTTTCTTAGCAACATGGGGATGAACAGATCCAGGATCTCACAGAGGATGCGAGACCAGCGACCTGTGCTGCATGTTTGGTTGAACCCCCAGCTCCCATCCTCATGCACACCAGGGTGGGCAGACCATGGTGCAGGAGCAGCAGCTGGGGACTCTTTAAGCCCCATAAGCAGGTAAAACTCTTCTCTCGCCCACCTGCCACTGCTGCTGCTGCTGTCCCCAGCTGACCTGGGGGCAGAGGTGGGAGGCTCTAGAGCCACTCTTGCCCAACTCCAGCCAGGATCAGCCAGAGACAGCAATAGTGGTGGTAGCAGCTAAGTTTCTTTACACTGCACCTGCTCCCAGACTGGCAGTGAAAACCCTGGGGGGTGGGAACCAGGCAGGAGGAAGGACCTGCTCACTGCTGCTGCCACTGTCCCTTGCTAAGCCCTCCTGGAGTGCGCAGGAGTGGTTCTGGAGCTCCCCCTCCCCACCCCACATACAGCCAGAGACTGCAGCAGCAGCTGGCAAGAGCAGAGTGGAGAGATGGGAAGGGGTCATGCTGCTGAGTATGGAGGGGAAGGCAAGGAGGATTCTTATTTGCTTCAGGGACTTGTGGCATGGTTGACTGAAAGGAGCAGGAGGTGTATCTGCACTACTGCACCCCCTCTAGATCCACTCTGGGAAATGGACACATGTAAAAAGTCCAGCTCCAAGTCCATCTTCAAGGCCACATCGCTTCAGAGACTTGGTTCATGCTCATTTCTAATACTGTACTTTAAGCCCCCTTCTCAGCTAAGGCATCATTTGGCTTCCACATTAAGAATACAGCACTGACAGAAGATGAAACAGCTTCCAGCACTAGTGTTTCAGGGGGCCCATACAGACTGCAGTGTCTGCTCCACTGAATGTATAACTCTAAGCCACCATCCTAAGAGCAAGGAGCCGAGGTATTGCCAGCATAGATGAGCACAAGATTTCATCCAGTAGAGGGCAGATGCGTGCACATATGCAGCCAGGCAGGGCGAAACACAAATGCCAGTAGACCAGCAGCCAGCTCATCTAACCTCATCTGGTGTAGAATTGTTCCCTGGGATCTGTTCAGTTCTTTAATCCTGCAAATTGTGTTCTCTTATCTTTACATTTTGAGTAATAACTTTTTGTTCTTGGGGAAATGAATTATTTAACACAGACTTGAACGAGAGTACGCAGAAGTCAGATAATACAAGGTTTTTTTTTCCCACACAATACCACAATGCACCTCAAAGCACCTACTTGCCCTTTTCTCCAGTCCTCATCTCCCTCCACAGCTCTCCCAGTTCCCCTCACTCCTTCCCTGCAGTCCTCTCTGATGTTCCAGTCTTGGGTTCCCCATACAGCTCTGCCAGTGCTCTATAATCCTGCCTTGTAGAATGCTTCACTTTTCTAGTCTGTAGACCTCCCCTGAAGAGACCTCCAGTGTGCTGCACAGTTGGTGATATAAAAAACAGCCCTCAGTGACTAAGTTACCATCGCACAACCTTTTCAAATCCAACTTCCATAAGAATGTGCTCAGCGGCATGGAAAAACAAGTATTCCTACCTACCTACTGCACTTACAGGGACTCAACTAAGCCTTCTGCAAGCCATCATGATCCTCCCCTGGTCTGGAGAAGTGGTGAGCACTTGTAATCCAAATTCCCTTTAAGGCACCCCCATAGCTGCTGAGAATCAAGCCCTAATTACCTTGCGTTGACTATGCCATTGAAGGAGGCAGTATGCTAGGATTGTGAATGCTAGAATTTTTATCAAGCTGGCAGTCTCCCCCAGCTCTGGTGAAATGAAAAAGCCCTGCCTTCCAGCCCCTTTTCCCCACTCATATCTCTGCCCACTCTTATGTATTCAGGTTGGACTAGTGCAAACGTTTGGAGGAATTTATTTCCTTTTATGCACCTCTCCCTCCCAGACAAAACACTACTGCCTGTTTTTCCAAGTTGGATTCACAAGAAAAATCTTAAAGTTTAAGGCACTTGGCATAAATAAACATGGAATGGGAATGTGAGAGGTTGGATATAGGCTGGGGAAACAATAGTGCATAACAAACAGTAAGTTCTGCTCTGCCTCTGGCATTTCCCAACTACATCAATAATTATATAACAGCCGTTGATGTCTCAGCTCCTGATCAATACTAACCATGGCATCTGCCTTGTTCCACAATGGGCTCTTGACCACGATACTCTTTGGTGTCCACATTGTCCATGGCTGGCATCGATTTCTGCGTTGTGTGTTGTTAGCACACACTGATTGCAGAGTCAAGGGCTAGGAACATGGCAAGCACATGATGCTTGCTGAATACTGAAGGAGCGGGTATCACTATCTACTCAGTTACAGGTGGAGAAGGTTTGTTCTGATGCCCTGCAGAGGATGCAACCCCAGGCAACATTTTCCTTAAGCAAGCGATAGAGGAGAGAGACGAGAAAAACTCATGCTGCCAACTGGTTCTCACAGGGGCCACCCTGCTGTTGATCACCAAAACATGGATGTCCCTTTTCATTCTTTATATCAGCAGTGCTTGGGGTGGGGTTAAGTGCTGTGAGGCTGGAAACATTGTCAATCTTCATAACATGGTCGTATGGTCACAGTGGGATGGATATTATTCTGCTTATGAGACTTTTAAATGTAACATTAATCTATCTGGATGGAATCCATGGAAAACCAAAAGGCAGGTGGTTCCCCCTCTAGCTCCTGATCCTCATTTTTGTGACTTAGCCTATGATGGATATAAATTTGATGTGCAATAGTTTTCCAGGGTCATGAGTGGGGTAGGATAGGGTTGTACTTAGACACTTAAGTAACACTTAGGCACCTCATAGATGGAAAAAGATCCAGCACACTCTATAAGCCAGTAATGCCTTACGAGTGCCATACACATAAATCCCAATCTTTTGGGTAGGGCTGGGAACCACTTTGCTTTCCCTCCACCAGACATTCTGGTCTTAAATGCTCGATCATTGACAAGTGGCACTAGAAGAAGGGGTGGAAAAAATGAATCAGATGACAAAAACGACTGAAAAACACCAACCAAAATTTGTCTCCTGTTAGCTGCCCTGGGATTATTGCAAAGAGCAGGCCACTGCTACATATTTCCAGCCATTAATGCCGTTATTTAAATACTAGTCTGAGAGAAGCAGCAAGAGCTGCAGCTGACCCATGCGACTCCCCACCAATGGCAATTACCTTTAAAAGCTTCCCAAGTCAAATTTAATTAAACAGAGAGAGACATCTGGAGGCAGAATGGATGGCTTTCCTTCCTGGAACGTGGGGGGCTGCTGCATTGAATTGACCAAGAAAAACAAGCAGAAGGCGTGTGTGGTGTTTCCTCTGTGTAGTTTTGCAACGGAGGGATTAGCTCCAAATGTATTTTCTTATCTTATTAGATTGCAAGCTGTCTGTTGCTGGGCTCTGTCTCATATTTGTTAGCAAATGTCCTTATATTGCTATGTAAAATGTCAAGTCATAATTGAGTCCTGTCCTTGGTTCTTTCCTTCAGACACAGCCTTCACTGAAGCCAATGGGAATGTTGATTGATTGCCTACTGTAGTAAAATCAGAGAAAAGGACTTTCCACCATAAGGACAGCACTCATGACTTCTAGACCTTCTACCTGAAAATGCAACTAACCAGAAAACTCAGAGTGATGAGAATAACCCTGAAAAAAAACAACTTCAAGAACAACCACCATGACTTAAGTCACTAAAAACCTAAACATCCAGAGCAAAAAGCCTATTCCAAGCAAGATGTGAACCTCAAAACAGAATCACAGAATCTGACAAAAATAGGGCTAGAAGGGGCCTCTGGAGGTCATCTAGTCCAAACTCGTGCCCGAAGCAGAATCATCCCTATCCAATCATAGAAAGTTAGGGTTAGAAGAGACCTCAAGAAGTCATCTAGTCCAACCCCCTGCTCAAAGCAGGACCAGCCACAACTAGATTATCCCAGCCAAAGCTTTGTCTATTCAGGTTGTGAAAACCCCCAAGGATGAAGCTTCCACCACCTCTCTGGGTAACCTGTTCCTGTGTTTTACTACCCTCCTAGTGAGAAAATTCTTCCTAATATCTAACTTAAACTTCCCTTGCTGCAACTTGAGACCATTGCTCCTTGTTTTGTCATCTGCCACCACTGAGAACAGTCTAGCTCCATCCTCTTTTGAATGCCTCTTCAGGCAGTTGAAGACTGCTGTTAAGTCTCCTCTTCTCTAGACTAAATAAACCCAGTTCTGTCAGTCTTTCCTCGTAAGTCCGGTACCCCAGTGCCCTCACCATTTTTGTCACCCTCCGCTGGACTCTCTCCAATTTGTCCACATCATTTTTGTATGAGGGGCCCAAAACTGAACACAGTACTCTGGATGTGGCCTCACCAGTGCTGAATAGAGGTGAATAATCACTTCCTTTGACCTACTGGCAACACACCTACCAATGCACCCCAGTTTGCTGTTACCTTTCTTCACAACAAGGGCACACTGCTGGCTTATATCCAATAGGGCAGCGCAAAGCTTCGGGTGCTGATTCGATTTGGAGGAGATTCAGCCCAATTCAGTGGCCAAATCTCCAAATCTGAATTGAATCAGGGGACCAATAAAAAGGTCTGACATGATTCAAAGCTCTCTGAATTGATTCGGAAAAGATTCAGAGAGCTTCGATGATTAGGGCAGTCCGCGCCCACTGCAGCAGGGAGCTGGAGCTAGACTCTGAGCTGGTAAGTGGGGGGGGGGGAGGATAATGGGGGGATCCCTGCAAGGTTCCATCCTCCGCCCGCTCCCCCAGCCCTGGCAATGGCTGGCCCACCTGCCCCAGCTCCCAGCACTTGGGGGGAAAAAAATCCCCAACTCACCGGGTGCTGCCAGGCAGGGGGCAATCCACGCTGCCCCCACCACATGGGGGGCTCTGCCATGAGCCCCCCACCCCCCTCACTCCCCCAGGCTCCCCCCTGGC
>NW_017729034.1:7366847-7367133 GCF_001723915.1 Gavialis gangeticus
CCAAACTGTGCTGCCCAGCGCAGTAGTCTGGGCGCTGCCCTTGCCTGTGAAGACGAAAGCAAAAAAAGCATTGAGCACTTCAGCTTTTTCTGCATCCTCTATCATGAGGTTACCTCCCCCATTCAGTAAGGGACCCACACTTTCCCTGATTCTCCTCTTGCTACCGACATATTTGTAGAAATACTTCTTATTATCCTTCACACCCCTTGCTAGCTGCAACTTCAATTGCACTTTGGCCTTCCTGACTTCATCCCTGCATGCCCGAGCAATGCTCTTATTTTCTTCC
>NW_017729034.1:7372133-7373124 GCF_001723915.1 Gavialis gangeticus
CCCCTGAATCAGCTGAGTCTGAAGTGAAAGCTAGCCACTTCACACAGGCCTAATATTCAGCTTATTGTCCATGTCTGTAAACCGCAGGTCCTTTTCTGCACAACCAGCCAGGCAGCCCCCAATTTGTACTGGTGCATGGGACTGTTCCGTCTTAAGTGCAAGACTTTGCATGTATCCTCATTGAATCTCATGAGATTCCTTTTGGTCCAATCCTCCAATTTGTCTAGGTCTCTCTGAATCCTAACCCTAACCTCAAGCGTATCTACTCCTCCTGCCAGCTTGGTGTCATCTGCAAGCTTACTGAGGGTGCACTCTATGGCATCTTCCAGGTCATCAATGAAGACACTGAACAAAACCAGCCCCAAGACAAACCTCTGGGGTACTCCACTTGATACCAGGTGCCAACTAGACATCAAGCCATTGATTACTACTGTCTAAGCCCAATGCTCCTGCCAGTTTTCTATCTACCTTACAGTCCATTCATCCAGCTCATACTTCCTTAGCTTGCCTGTGAGAATGCTGTGGAAACCCGTATCAAAAGCCTTGCCAAAAATCAAGGTACACCACATCCACTAGTCTCCCTGCATCCATAGAGCCAGTCACCTTGTCATAGAAAGCAATCAGGTTGGTCAGGCATGACTTGCCCCTGGTGAATCCATGCTGACTGTTCCTGATCACCCTTTTCTCCTCCAAGTGCTTACAAATGGATTCCTTGAGGATCTGCTCAATGATTTTTCCAGGAACTGAGGTGAAGCTGACTGGTCAGTAGTTCCCTGGATCCTTACTTTTCCCTTTCTTAAATATGGGCACTATGTTTGCCCTTTTCCAAATATCCAGAACCTCTCCTGATCGCCATGAGTTTTCAAAGATGATGGCCAATGGCTCTGCAATCACATCCGACAACTCCCTCAGCACCCTCAGGTGCATTCCATCTAGCCCCATGGACTTGTACACATCCAGCTTTTCTAAGTAGTCCCTAATCTGTTCTTTC
>NW_017729034.1:7378124-7383922 GCF_001723915.1 Gavialis gangeticus
CATTCCCCACCAAGTCATCCCTATTTGTGAGCAGCAGGGCAAGAAGAACACAGCCCCTGGTTGGCTGCTCCAGCACTTGCACCAGAAAGTTGTCTCCAGTACTCTCCAAAAACTTCCTGGATTGCCTGAGCGCTGCTGTATTGCCCTCCCAGCAGACATCAGGGTGATTGAAGTCCCCCATGAGAATCAATCCATCCCATACAAATCCTCAGTGGTGACACATAGGGGGTGCACGGAGGTGCATGTGCACCTCCTGAGAGCGCTGGTACACCCCCTGATGGCTGCACTTGCTGCTTAGGCGATGGGCAGGTGGGAACTCACCTCTGGAGTCTCTCTAACCTCCTTGTGCTTTTTAAACTGTGGAACCCAAAACTGCACACAGTACTTTAGATAAGGCTTAACCAGTACTAAATGAAGCAGCACTATCACCTCCCATGCCTTGCACCTAATGTCCTATTGATGCAGCCAAAAACCATGTGGCCTTTGTTCAGCTGTAGGTTGTAAGTCTGCAGTCTAAAACCGCAGTGGAGGTAGGGAGGTCCTTGCTGTGTTGATTCCTTGTAGCAAGGATCACCAGTTTCATCACACTTCTGTCACCTCCCCCTGGAAATGGACAGAGACATTTCTAAAGACCCCAGCTGAAATCAGAACCCCATTGTGACCAACTACATATAAACACATGAAGAAAGAGACAGTCCCTACCCCAAACAACTCCCAGTCTTAATTGACAGAAGACAGGAAATGAGACAAGGAAAAGTGCATTCCCTAGGGTCACATAGCAGGTCAGTGACAGGGATGGGATTATAATCCAGGCCTACCAATTCCCCATCCAATCTCACCCACTCACCCATTATTCAGTCCTGCCTCTCAAGGCAGCCTGAACTCACGTAATGTATGCATTGCACCTGCAGATACTACTTCACAATCCCATTTACTTCAAATCAAATGTTAGAGTCCCAGTTTTACTTCGAAAAGCCCTTATAAGGAAAGCCTGCCCCTATGCCTCCTGCAAGTCTTTCAGGATAGCTGTGAAAAAATCCAGCTGGGAGGGGCAAGGCCTATGCCATGCTGCTCTAAGAGGAACTTCTCAAGACAGGTGGGATAAAAGGAGGACTCCAAAAAAAATTTTTCTGCGAGTACTTTCTCCAGTGGTTTTGGTAGTACATGTGCCCTGTAATTGAGTTTTACTCACATGTGAATGATCACAGAAAGTAGATTTCAAGTCGGTGTGTGCCAGGGTTTGTTGACAAGCAGAAGATTATCCATCTTAGTTACATATATTGTTCTTGTCACTGTAGTATCCAAACACCTTGAACATCCAATGCCTCACACCGTTGCAAGGTAGGACAGTACTATTTTCCTCACTCTGAAACTGGAGTGAGGTAACAGATAAGCTACAGTTTCTTGTTATGGCTCTGGAGGCATGTTGAAGGTTGCTCTTAGTTGAACCAACTATTAATAGAGATCTAGCCATTTGCGTTGGGGAGTAAAAGATGTCTGGATTTAATGCAGGCCACATCACTCCCTTGTGTGCCACTGGCTAAGAAACTGAAGTGTTTGAACCTCACTAGCCTGGGGGCGATTAGGCTTGCATGTACCTTTAACTTGAGTTTGACTTATGTGGCAACATAGCAGAGAGAGAAAGTTTCATGCCCATTGTTGCAATAGGAAGCACATGGAACTGAAACCAGGCCCATCACTTTAACTGCTGGACTGCTCTCCGCATTGTATCATTCTACGTTAGGGGGTTATTTAAGCTGATTTAAATAGGAGCAAAAGTCTGAGGACACCCTTATTTCAGTTTTATTTGCATCAATGAGGAACAGCCAGCCAAACAAAAGAAAGCCATTCTTCAATGAGAACATCCATAGGACATTTCACTCTGGTTTTACTAAACTGGTGCAAGCATGTGAGCAGAAAGGGCCCTAGTGGCTTACTGGACATCAGAAGCAGCAGGCTATAATGACCAAGCTATATGGGTGCAGTTGTTAGGACTTGTCCTTTGCATCTCCCTCATGTCTAAACAAGTCCATTTTGAAGATAAATTTGTCTCTTCTCTGCTGCTATGGCCATCTCTCTTCATTGCTTGCTGATGGATCAGTAAAGGCAGTTAGCATATTTCATAGGGGAGACTGCTTTCCATTGCAAAAGGGCTGGCTTTTCAAAAAGCCCTTTGCATATCCCCGGTCAGAGCCAATTGAGTTGGAAAAGAATACGACCCCCATCTGTGATAGCCAGCATCCTGCATGCACACAAACATATTTTTCTTACGCGAAAGAACGCGGTAATTGCATGTGTAGGTACACATGCAATTGCCATGTGTTCTTCTGCATAAGAAAAAAATTACATTTCAGCTCTGCCACCAGCCAACCAATCTTACAGTTGCCTGATTTTTTCCAGGGATCATGCCTTGGGCAAAAACTGTACATCCCCAAAAGGGAGGAACCAATGTTTAGCAGTCCTCTAGTCCAGTGGTTTTCAACATTTTTTTAGCCAGGACCTATTTATAAACATTGATGGCCAGTCCTGAACCAGTGCCCCTCACTTCCTGCTGCCCCCACTCCCCCAGTAGGTGGGGCAGTAGGGGTGTGTGGGGGGTGGAAGCGGGGGTGGTGTGAGGTATGGTGGGCCCCAAGCAGCCCCTTGCATGCTGGAACTCTCCCAGCCTGCAAGGGAAAAACTACGGCTTCCCAAGTTTTTCTTCTTTTCTCCTTTATGACATCTGGGTTGAGAAACATTGCTCTAGTCCTGCTCATCTGCCCCGTCTGTCCTGTTCTTCCATCTACCCAAGAAAATCAAACCTTCAATGGCTTCTTTGCACCCTCCTGATGACAAACATTGTCGTAATCTAGTCAGGATAAATATCAACATGAGATTTAAGTGACTAATCACAACTGACCAGCTATAGCTCAAATACCACATAAGTCATCTGCTGCAAAAGTTTTGTGAACAACCCACATGCCATAAAATGGAATGCTGGAGTTTGGAGCATGTGTGATGGGATCTCAGGAAATTCAACTCAAGGAAGTGGCTGCCTATTTACAAGCACTATAAATGATCTCTGGAGTGAAAACCATCAGTTAAGGCATCCAGAGCTTCCTGAACAAATTGAGCACATTGTGATTATTAAAATGAATAGGTGGCCACCTTATTCAAGGACTGGTTAAACTGAAGGAGGCAGCTGGGCTTAAGAGAATCCTGCCAGATGAGAAAAATTCTTCTCATGGAGTGTGAAAGGGAGGAGGAAGGGGGGAGGGGGAAAAGAGAGAGAGAATGATAGAAAATTCCTCTTGGGGAACCAGGATCTTGTGGGGAGAAAAAAAAAAAGAAAAGAAAAAGAAAAAAAAAAAAAGCAGCCCCGCAGAAACACATGGGGTTATTATTAGCTCCATTTATGCCTTTAACAAGTGATGAAAGGGTCAGACTCTGAGGTTTTCCTTCCCACTAATGGAAGGAGACACTCCCAGGCTTGCGAGTTGTAATTTGAGTTGGTTTACTTGAATTGTAATTATGGGCTTATCACCACAAAACACAGATTACCAAGAAGCAATTAGCACCACTTGTCATAACCATGCTAAATCTGTCATTACTGGTTTATAGCCCTATCCATCCAAGCACCCACCATAAGGACTCTGCAGGCAAGCCAGGCTAACTAGCAAAGACCTTCCCTCCAGCAATGGGTTTCTAGGCAAAGGAAGCCAAGTTTAGATCAGTGTAATGCATGAAGTGGGAGGCAGTCAGCAGGATTAAAACTGTGTGCTTTCTTCACACTTTAGGGTTGTTGGTTGTAGCTGTGTTGGGCTAAGGACAGAAGCAGACAATTGCTGCAATACAAAGAGAAAATCCCTGTGAACCATGCACCATTAGTTATGACATACCACGTTTCCCTGGAACCTATGTGGAAAATCCTCAAATAATTGCAGCCCATACAAGAAGACAACCCAACTCTTAAAGAGATGTTTCCAGAACCACCCATCCTCGCCTTTAAACAAGCACCGAACATCGCCAACCTCATCACCAGAAGCAAACTTCCTATGGCTCAAAGCACACTGAATGGATCCAGGCCATGCCAGGACAAGAAATGCAAAACCTTCTGTGACGGGGGCCATCCTGGGGCTAGTCACAATATCGGCTCACCCACCTGTCTAGGGCAGTCCGCCTTGACTCGCCTTTCACTGGGGAGGCACTGGTGTAGCACTTCCTGGAAACTGCCCTGCCACAGGCAGTCCCACCACACCATCCAACCCTAGCAGGGTGTAGTTTTAGGTCATGCCCCAGGACCAACTGCAGGCCTACCTGCCCTGCTCTTTCTTCGCTCCTCTGGGCTCCCTGAGATTCTTCTGGGGCTGCTCCCTCCTGGGCACTCTATTCCAGCCTCCACCATCACATCACGCTTAGTCCTTGGCCCCATCTCTCTCAGGCCCCTTATAAGCTACCTCCCATCAGGAGGCTGGGCTTCAGCCTCTGTCATATTAGCGTACTGGCCAGCTGACTGCCTATCCTCTTTTGGCAGTGATGTCTCCCCCCACCAAGGGGACCGTCAGCCTCTTCTAGGCTCTGGCCTTGCCTCTAGGCCAGTAGGGGAGGAAGTAGCCCTCTGCAGCCCTGACCTACCCCTCATGGTGGGGTTTACATGCCCTTTGGCCTATCAGTCCTGGCCCCCTTACTTTGACCAGCTGAGGTTCAGAGGGTCAGTCTAGCAGCAGATATCCTTCCTACTCAGCAGGGATTTCCCCTGGGACCCACCATAAAGCCTACAACTCACACCAGGTTTGCCTAGAGCCCCAGAGGTCTTCTACCCAGCATCCTTTTCCTCCACTGGGCTCATCTAAGCCCCTGGCTTCACCACCAGTTGTAATCAGGGGCTTGCCTAGCCTCTCAGTAGGCCTGCACTCTCAAAGCCCCCTTCCTAGGCTGGCCTAGCTCTTCCTTAGGCGCATAGCCATTTCCTTGAGGGTTGGGACCCCCTGGGTCCCTAGGAACTTCCTCCTTCCCCATAGATCCTACCCTGATCTATGGAGTGCTCCTGGGACCAGAAGAACTCAGGCTGGTAATGTTACTCCAGCAACAAAAAATTGTTTTTCAGATATATAGGGAGTAAAAGGAAGGCCCAGGGTGGAATAGGACCAGTGCTGAATGGGCAAAAGCAATTGGTGACAGACAGGGAGGACAAGGCTGAATTCCTCAATGTTCTTTGCCTCAGTTTTCCTAAACGAGGGGCAAGACAAGTCTCACAATGGGATTGTAGAGAGGCAATTGCGGGGAGTCAGACTACCAAACGTTGACCCTGAGATGTTGCAGTGTCACTTGGAAGGACTGGATGCATTCAAGTCAGTAGGCCTGGATGAGCTCCATCCAAGGGTACTGAAGGCACTGGCTGATGTCATTGCACAGCCACTGGGGATAATATTTGAGCACTTGTGGCACACGGGACAGGTCCCGGAGGACTGGAAAAGGGCCAATGTGGTCCCTATTTTCAAGAAGGGGAGGAAGGAGGATCCAGGCAACTATAGGCCAGTCAATCTCACGTCCATTCTTGGCAAAGTCTTTGAAAAGATTATTAAGGCTCATATATGTGAGAGCCCAGCAGGAAAAATTATGCTGAGGGGAAACCAGCACAGGTTCGTAGCAGGTAGATCATGCCTGACTAATCTAGTCTCTTTTTATGACCAGGTTACAAAATACCTCGACACAGGAGTAGTAGTTGATATCATTTACTTAGACTTCAGGAAGGCCTTTGATACGGTATTCCACCCCATACTGGTGAACAAGTTAAGAGGCTGTGACTAGGATGATCA
>NW_017729034.1:7384752-7384979 GCF_001723915.1 Gavialis gangeticus
GGCATCTGGCTGGGGTCATCTGAACCCAGCACTCTTTCCTGTATATGCAGGGGGTTGGACTCGATGATCTATTGAGGTCTCTTCCACCCTAACATCTATGAATCTATGAACTTCCATGCAGCAACTGCTGGCTCTACACGTGACCACCAGCTACATTCCCATAGCAGTGTGCTCCCTGGTTATAGTGTGCTTGGGGCAGAAAGCCACCTTGGTTTCTCCCCAAAAAT
>NW_017729034.1:7384990-7393518 GCF_001723915.1 Gavialis gangeticus
TGTGTTCCTGAGGTGGGATCTCTGCACCCGCCACAGTGCTGCTATGACAATGTAGTGGCAAAATCTAACCTCGCACCAGGTGCACGGTGCAGTAACCACCCATGCTGCACCAAGCTTTAGTACTTCCAAAAGGAAGTACTAAAGCACAGAGTCATAGCAATGTCATTGTACAGTGATGTGTAGACATATGACCTATGAAGGTCTATTGAGGAAAGGTCTATTGAGGAAAAAATGATCTAAGAACAGGATGGTAGAGAAAATGTTCAGTGTTTTTAATGCTAAAGGATGAACAGCAGGATTTGTCCTTATGTTTGTTCAACAGGAAATAAAATAGCTATTATTAAAAAGTCAATATTTACCAAGGTACCTCATGGTGTTATCTGATTTATGGCAGTTATATCCCTGTATAGCACTGAGGAGAGGATATATTGAAGTATTAGGATGGTGGTTACTGGTAAACATGGATGACGCGATGATGACCATCATGCTGCTTTACTACTCAAGGATGTGGTGTATTATAAGCACAGACCAAGACAACACCAAGCTAGATGTTATAGAGGTAATTAGCATGAATATGGATGCTACAAAACAGCTCTCTGTTTGCCCCAAAGCACCTGAGGCAGTTAAGTACTGGAGTCACAGAAAACTGTTGAGTGCAGTTAACCATGAGCTTCTAATACAGCATTGTAACAGCAAAAAGAACAAGTGATTGTATTTGCCTTCAGCTGCCAATGGCCAAAACCAGATGGCTGGACAGTCAGCAAGAGTCCACGGAAGGAACAATAGAGAATATATAAAAAAAAAGAAGAAAAAAACAGAAGGAAAAAAAAGGATGTCAGAAGCATCCATGCTGGACAGAGATAGGAGTGAATGAAAACCCCAGAACCAAACGAGCAATGAACTTTGGAAATGTTGGTGAAGTGATGGTAACGTCACAATACAATTTTTGAATGTGTATTTTGATGACACATGTATTAAGTAGGTGCCATATCTCCAGTTACTGCCAATGCTTGAACATGGTCTTGACTTTTTTTAAACTAGCGCTTAATGATAAGGCATTGAAAATGTATCTCGGCATTTGAGGAAACAGGATTTTTTTTTTCTTATGAAAGAAAAATGGAAATACATGTTCTCCTTAGCCTCCAACATACTGTTAACTATGTTGGTAAAAACTGGCTGTACTACTTTAATCAGCAAGTACAAACCTATGCAGATTTAAGTACTTGCAGAAGCATAGTGTATGGCATTAAAAGGACAGCGAGGACTTAGCTGTAATGAATGTTAAAGGAATTCAATAAAACAGCTGGACACAGAAAAACCCTGTGGTTCTTTCTGACTCTCCAGGTCCCAGTAGCTTAGCACACTCAAGGCTGCCAAGTGTCATCACCAGTGTCCCTCACTCCTGGCCTGGATTAAGCAGCCAGGCAACTGATACCTCACTATAGCCATGTCTCAGAAAGTACAACTGAAAGAAAACATGGAATAATTCACACAAAAGTCTTCTTCCTTCAGTAGCTAACAGTGAGATGGCTACAAATGGAATCTATTTATGAAAAGCACATTAAAACTCTGGGGCTCTGAAGGTTTATTTAATTTCAAATGAAGACCCTCCTGCTCATTTTAAACAGCTTCTCAAGCATTCTACATTAAAAAGCAATATCATTTTTTTCCAGTTCGCTCTCTCCACATCCTTGCAGTTCAGCCAGACTTTATACGAGCAGCAGCCTTGTACTCACTTTTTTACCTAACTAGGTGACAAGCTTTAGTGAGTAAAATAGTAGGGTAGTGATAAGGGTTGGTGTCAGTGCAGAACACTTTTCTCAATATGACTTGCCAAAAAGAGGCCTTGCATGTATGCACAGTAGACTAGCTGTTCCCCTCTAACTGATGCTGGGTTGAGTTAAAGATGTGGTTTCTTCCACACAACTGGGCCAAATTCTGAAACTGAAATCCCAGTGGAAATCTAGAATTTTTTTCCATGTAGTTCTCCTATTATATTAGAAGGGGCCTGCCTTGGGGTCCAGAGATAGGCAAGGTCTAGCGCAGTGATTCTCAAACCGGATGCTGAGAGACCCTTTCAAGGGTGCAGCAGGGTGTCACACAATGTTAGCACTGCTAGGTGTGCAAACAGATTTACAAGATAAACCTGGAGTTTTCAAATAGGAATCTAACTGTTAAGAACACGCTGGTGTGATTTTTCTGAGTTATTTCCAACAGAAGAATTGCTCTTTTTAGTCAAAAAGGGTAAAAACTAAGAACTGGCATTTTCCCAGGGGTGCCTGGAATCTTAATCAAGTTTAAATGGGTGGAGAACCATTGGTCTAGTGGCTAAAGAACAAGGCTGGAAATTGGTCAGATTGTGGTCAAATTCTGTTGTGAATTCACTATGCATTACCATGGACAAATCACTTGTTATCTTTGTTCCTCAGTTTTCCCCTTGTACAAAATCAGAATATTGGGTTACAGAGGGAGAAAGCCCCCCACAATTGTCCTTTATCTAAAGTCGGTATTGGAATTACAAGAAAGTAAGTTAATTATATACTTATTTAAAGTATTATTAAAAAAAGAAGAAGAAAGGAGAAAGCCTTAAGCCCTTGGGATTTAGGAAGTTAAGCATTAAGATCTGTGATACACCTACAATTCCTGAAAAATATTCAACTCCACAGTCAAAGAAACTGAGCAAGCTTCTCAACTTTGCCCCTATATAATGCCCTGGGTGGGGAAGATACAGAGGTTGCTCACATGGGACACATAGTACAATTAACCCATATTAATTTTTGAAGCAGATTAGGTAAACAAGTTTGTTAGCGCTCCCATTCAGAAATTTAAAAAATGGTCTTGATTTTGTTAAACTTAATTCACTTCCAAAAGGAATGAATGTGAATCATATTTAGACCACTAATTCCATATGAAAAATCCCAAGCATTGGTTTAGTGCTCTGTATTCAATCCACTTGAAATTTACAGTTTTCGTTAAATCAGCTGAACTTCCCATAATGCCCTTGAAGAGACAAGCCCTTAGAGGTAACATCATCCATCCAGAAGGAACAGTTTAATTTCATTAGTGACACAGCCTAGAAAGATTTACTCTTGAAGTATACAGTAACAGGGCACACTTTATCCCCCATCCACAGAAAAAGAATGCAGCTTCCAAAATCCTGATTCAGCAAACAGTGTACTGAAGGCCACATTCTTCATTAAGGCTCCATGGGCCAGGTATTATACAAGAATCAGTAACGTATACTTCCCTTAGGCATTGGTCAAGGAATTATAGCACTTGCATTGAAAGAGGCAAAGGTCAATTTGCGGACAACAAACAACATGCTTCCAGTTGACGTGATGCACAAACATTTGCACCAGCTGCATCTTGACACTGAAGAGTTAAAAAGTAAGATGGGATAACAGCGATAATGTGGTAACTACTGTAGGACAGTGTCTTTCAGAAGTATGCAGGGTTCACAGCCATAATCTGTGAACTTCTCATATCCCTTAGTTTTGGATCCAAGCACAACAGCATGTTACAACAGAAACCCTAATCCTAACAGCGCATGTATAGGTTTTCAGTAGAGGGTACCAGATTCACAGGAAATTTCATTTTCTTTTTGGTCCAGATCAGAGTAAAAACAAAGGAAAAATTCCCATCCACTAGGGATTCTGATCAAATTTAGTTTTAGAAAAAGCAAAGCCTGGCATTTCCAAAACACAATGCGTTTCCCAGACTTCACAACAAGTCAGTGAAAGTGGCGAGATGTCAGTTTCCGTAAGCAGCTAAGTTTGCTCCCGGGATCTATGGCTCCTTCCCAGCCCTGTCCACTGATGTGATAAGCCTGTCTCAGGACCTTTCAGAATCTGAGGCCTGACTGTGAAGCAGTGATCTTGAAAGCCCTGATAGCTTTGGCCCAAACAGAGTCCTGGCCTCAGGGTCTTTCCCCTCAACAGGCTCTAAAGTCCTGCTGAGCCTCCTCACCCAAGGGTTGGGCAACCAACAACTCCAGACCTCAGGCACCTAGCCCTATGTCCCCAGCTTTCAGAAACTGCACCTAGAGTGTCATTGGAACCTTGCTGTGGCTTTGGTTAAAAGTTCACAGAAACCAAGAGGTTTCAGATGAAACACTCTGGGCTCCACAAAATGATATTTCCCAACAAAGCTTCGCTGTATCAGAAATTGTCTGACCAGCTGTAGTTTTCAGGATCAGGACCTAGAATTAAAAACAGGAAGCCCAGAGGCAGGTATCACTCCAGGTGCAGAACATAGATGTGCTGGGTACCTGAGCAATTAATTTAGATACACTGGTCACTTACTTCACTTCCTCAGATAAAGCAAGTTCAGCTTTGGCATCAGGTTCTCCTGTCAGTTTTATTCCTTTTGGAAACAGCTTTGAAGCCACAATAAACAGACCAACCAAACCACACCAAATATCTCTCTGTCCTCCTCCGAACATTAGGAGAGGGGTAATTTTAGCTCTCAACTTCTTCTCCTTCAGCACGCCCTCCTGGAGTTCTTTGGGGCTCCATTCTCATGAGCAAGTTCTCACTTCGAGCTGCCCCGTCCTCCCAGGCAGGCACACTATCATCCGCTAACTGCCTGCAGCTGGGCTCCAAGCCCTTGAGGGCCATGTACCTCCCTACAGTCCTCATCCAAATCATAAACAAACAAATGACATTCCCCTTTATGTGTTTGGCCTTCTTTAAAGAATAACCTTAACTCTGAATTTCTTGGGGTCCCTAAAGTTTGTTTTTACAATTTCCACACATTTTTAAATAGACACTGTTATCATTATGCCACAATTTCTTTTACGGTATTCTTACTCTTAAACTAGAACAGAGCAGGGAAGTAGCCACCTCCTTGCTGTTCCCCTGCTTGAACAAAAGAAACCAATGCAGGAATAGAATTGTCTCACTCTTCTTTCCCAACCTCAGCTTCCACTGAGCAAAGTTTTTGGCTGGGACATTTCCCCAGGGGTTTTTGTGTTTGTTTGTTTTTAATATTGGAAAACTTTAAGTTTCTTGAGTCCTGCCATTAGGAAAGGCTTCTCCTACTTGCGTAGAACCAGGAAAGCACCAGGATGCAGCTAAAGCAGGGAGAGAGAGAGTTCTTCATTCACTGGAAAATATTTCTTCCATTAAAATCAGTGAATTATTTGTTTCTTCTATTATCTGAAGTGCTTAACAAGGTTTGTCAGCTTCAACTAAGCTGGCATGGCTTACTGGGTTGTTGTGAGGGGGATGAGCTCCTAAGCCGTTTAAGAGAAAGTCCTTGGAAGTCCCTGCCTGGAACACAGAAAGCAGCAGGTGACCAGAGGAATGAGTTTTCACCCCACTGGAGTGCATGTGGAAAATGCCTAGTGTTGTATGGGAGAAAAGCTAGATCAGTATAGGATGCCGGGTGCTCTGGGAATCATCCTTACAACACGCACTGAACAATCCAGAAAACAAAGTCGTGAAGGAAAAAAGTGATTCCATTCAATTTACCAGTGATAAAAGCACGCACGCATGCACGCACCCACACACACACGTTAATTTTTCACTCCCCAAACTTATGGCAAAAATATATCTACTTCTGACCTAAGATATCTGAATTTGCAAATGAATCTATTTCTCCAGTCAGAAGTTGGAAGGAAGGTTAAAAAAAATAGGACTGAGAATGCTAGCATAGTCTCATTCTTAACTATAGTCATGATCAACACATTCAAAATCCAGACATATTTTCCGTTAACTCCTTTGACAGCTGCATTTACAAAAGCGCTGTGTAAAGTACTGGTGTCTTTGAAAAGCTACCTTTTTATGACCATCTGTTTGGCACCTACACCATAATCAAAGTGAAAAGTCAGACTTTTGGCAGCATTTACTCAATGTTGTTGCATGATGATAACGATAATAATAATAATAATACTCAGAATTCCAAAGCAATTCATGAACATTAATAGTTTTAGCCTCACAGTTGTCTTGAGAGATGGGTAAGTAACTATTTTGAAAGAAGGGGGAAAATAGACACTTACCTGATATTCTCTGCTTCACACTTGAAGATACAGAACATTTGGTAGAGCATATCAAATGCTGCATACCATAAGCTGCAATGGACCATCCAAAATGAGAGGCTTCAGTACATCATGGAAGATGGGAGGTCACAAGAGATTTGGAATGATACATCTCATGAGGCACTGCAGCATCTCAGGCAGATGCAGAGATTGTTACCAACCAAAAACTAAATGTTTTATTTAGAAAATTCATGGAAAATTCTGCCAACATGCCTCTGCGCTCCCCACCTGCTTCCCCTATCATTTCCCAAATAACTTTCCAATGCCAACAAAACCCTCTACGTGTTGTTCAAAGTTTATTGATAAGTCCTGTTCCTCAGGTGCCAGTCATATCCTCCTCTGGAAATCCTTAGATAATCTGTCTGACCAGCTCAGATAGGATCACCAGCCATCTGACAAGCCTAAGAAGGATTATCATTCTCTAGTCAGTCCTGTTTAGAGTTTTCAGGGTTCTGATAATGCCATCCAGTTTAACCACCAATATGGGCCTAAAAAGCCTTTGGGTTTGACAGGAATGGTAGGGTGATCATAATTCTGTGGCTTTCACATGTCTCCCTTTCATCAGATCCCTCCCACCCCAACACTGCCAGTTTTTATTTCCTTCTGTTGCATAGGCCCCACTTTTCTGACACTTGCCTCATGCCTCCTTCCCTACAACGCTCCAGATATTTTGCTGCCTTCCAACTCTACTGCAGACCTTCAGAGACCTTGCAGTTTTTACGACTACAACACAATTTGGGAAAGAGACAGCCAAACATTAAAGTAACCACAACTTTGACAGTCCCTCCCCCAATCAAAAAAGATGAAACCCATGAACATAAACCTCATTATTTCCCACACCCCTTTCCAAAATGACAGTCTGGTGTAAAATAATTCTCAAAGGGCAGCAGCTACCACTTTTGCAAATTGGCCTTACTTTACAATCACCTTCTCCTCTTAACATTTGGTGGAACCCTTCCCCTCCCTTCAGTGACAGACCTCCCTAGGGACGCACGAGCACTGTGAGCTCTGTCTCTGGGAAAAGGATAGATAGATAGATAGATAGATAGATAGATAGATAGATAGATAGATAGAGATTTTTAAAAATTAAATCTTACACCTCCAGTAGTCATTTGCTGGAACAAGCCAAAGATCTATTCTGACCTCATTATCTAAAATCTTACATTTTTAAAATTAAATCTGAATCAACTCATCTTTGGTACAGTTTCATTGATTTTAACTCAGTAAATCCAGAAAACCAAAATATATTCTTATTCCCCTTCAAAAAATTTAGCCATGATAACCAGAATGCAACAGTCTTTCTATGTTAGAGAGTCAAAAAAAAAAAAAAAGAAAGAAAAAGAAAAAAAGAAAATAGGAAGCCCACATCCAATTGACATCAAAATGCATTACAAGAATTCTGTCTTGGCCAAAAACCTGTCCTACCTATTTTGAAACCAAATCCTGTTATCTGTGGTACAGGCCTGGAGACAAAGCAGTAGGGTTGTGTGAAACGGCAGCGTTCCACTTCGACCAGTGTCTCCACGTTTCAACGGAACAGGGTTTTGTTTCAAATTTTGTTTTGATTCGAAACAGCTGTTCCGTTTTGTTCCGTTGAAACGGTGAAACTGTTTCGATGTTTCGCCCATAGGGTATAATGGGGAAGGACAAAATAGCCTATAACATTGTCATTTCTGGTTTGATTTGGATGCAACTTGCAAGTATGGTAGCCCCTTCTGAGGGCATGAAGCCTGCCACATTTCAAAGAGATAGGTGTAGGGGGCTCAGGGAAACAGCACCCCAAAATTTTGAAAGCAAAACTTGTATCACGTGTATGTGTTAAGCTGCAGTGGGGTCAAAACTGCATTCATGCTAGCCCCTGCTGAGGCCACAAAGCCTGCCAAGTTTTAAGGAGATAGGTGCAGCGATTTGGGGAAAACTGTACCCCAAATTCTTGAAAGCAAAACTCACGTCACATGTATGTGTTAAGCCACAGTGGGGTCAAAACTACAGGCTTGCTAGCCCTGGAATTGGCCACAAAGCCTGCCAAGTTTCAAGGAGATTGGTATAGGGGCTTGAGGGAAACTGTACCTCAAGCTGTGGACGAGCAAAAATTGTGCCATGTGTCACACTGTGTGTGTTAAGGTGCAGTGGGGTGACAGCTGCAGGGATGGTAGCCTGTGCTGCGGCCACAAAGTCTGCCAGCTGTCGAGGAGATTGGTGCAGGGGGGTTCTGGGGCCCTGCACCCCTGACTGCTGACAGGCAAAACTCATGACATGGGTGCAGATAGATCCTGCCTGACTAACCTTGTTTCTTTTTATGACTAGGTCACAAAATGCTTAGATACAGGAGTCAAGGTAGATGTCATTTACTTGGATTTTAAGAAGGCCTTTGATATGGTATCCCATCCTATTCTCATAAATAGCAGGGGACTGCATGCTTAGGGGCAACCAACACGGGTTCATCAATGGCAGGTCCTGTCAGACCAACCTGGTGGCCTTTTACGATCAG
>NW_017729034.1:7393560-7402605 GCF_001723915.1 Gavialis gangeticus
CAGCAGGGCAGGCCCTATGAGGAGAGGCTACGGGACCTGAACCTGTTCAGCCTCCAAAAGAGAAGGCTGAGGGGGGATCTTGTGGTCTGTTATAAACTAGTCAGGGGGGATCAGCAGGCATTGGGGGAGTCACTGTTCCCCCGTGCACAGCCAGGAGTGACCAGGAATAATGGTCACAAGCTGGCAGAGGGTAGATTCAGACTAGACATCAGGAGGCGCTATTTCACTGTCAGGTCGGCTAGGGTCTGGAACCAACTTCCAAGACAGGTGGTGCAGGCTCCTACCCTGGGGGTTTTTAAGAGGAGGTTAGATGAATACCTTGCTGGGGTCGTTTGACCCCAGTACTCTTTCCTGCCATGACAGGGGGTTGGACTAGATGATCTGCTCAGGTCCCTTCCGACCCTAGAAACTATGAAACTATGAAATAAACTGAGCGGCTGGGAGGTAGATGATTACATGGTCAGGTGGGTGGCAAATTGACTTAGCGGTTGCTCCCAAAGAGTGGTGGTGGACAGTTTGGTATCAACCTGGAAAGATGTAGGCAGTGGAGTCCCACAAGCTTTGGACCTGTGCTGTTCAATGTCTTCATCAATGACTTGGATGAGGGTGTGGAGAGTTCTCTGTCCAAATTTGTGAGTGATACCAAATGATGGGGTAAAGTTAACACACTAGAGGGTAGGGAATGAATCCAGGCAGATCTGGACAGGTTGGAAAAGTGGGCAGAACAGAACAGGATGCAGTTCATTAAAGGCAAGTACAAAGTGCTGCATCTAGGAAGAAGGGATCACCAATACACTTACAGGCTAGGGGATGACCTTCTCAGCAGCACAACAGCGAAAATGGATCTCGGAGTAACAGCTGACTCCAAGATGAACGTAAGTCATCAACGTGACAAAGTGATCAGTAAAACTAACCACACTTTATCATGCATTAGCAGGTGTGTGACGAATAGGTCCAGGGAGGTGATACTTCCCCTCTATGGGGCATTGGTCAGGCTGCAGTTGGAGTACTGCATTTAGCTTCGGGAGCCGTACTTCAAGAGAGATGTGGACAACTTCTAGAGGGTTCATGGGAGGGCCATTCATATGGTTAGGGGCCTGCAGGCAAAGCCCTACGAGGAGAGATTGAGGGACCTGGATCTCTTCAGCCTCCGTAAGAGAAGGCTGAGAGGTTATCTTGTGGCCGCCTACAAATTCATCGGGGGGGACAGCAAGGAATAGGAGATGCTCTGTTTACCAGGGCACCCCTTGGAGTAACTAGGAACAATGGCCACAAACTGACAGAGAGCAGATTTAGGTTAGACATCACAAAGAACTTCTTCACAGTAAGGGTTGCCAGAATCTGGAATGGGCTTCCAAGGGAGGTGGTGCTCTCCCCGACCCTGGGGGTCTTAAGAGAAGACTGGACAAGCACTTGGCTGGGGTCATCTGACCCCAATTCTCTTTCCTGCCTAGGGAACAGGGTCAGACTCAATGATTTACTGAGGTCCCTTTTGCCCCCAAATCTATGAATCTATGAAAATCAGTTGCTTTTTAACTGATTAAGAATAAAGAATAATACTCCACTGGCAAGAAAACAAACCAGATGACAGGATGGGAATAATTTCTGTGCTTCTGGGCTTCTTTGAGGCAGGGACTAAGTCTCTGCTTAGTTCTTTAACGGCATGTTGTTGCAGGGCACTTAGATGCTTTAGGGGCTGAAACTGCCTAGGGAGAGATCCCTAGCAGTCACTCAGGAACCCCTCAGCTGCAAGTTACCATCGCAGCAGGAATGGGGGCATTAGCCCGCACCTGGAGGCGATCAGCTGACTGGAAAAGGCAGGACCTGGAGCATACATAAACTCCAGCGCTGGGACCAGAGGGTCAGTTCTCTGTCACCAGCCAAGGAGGAAGGAGGTCTCCTAGAGGAAGCTAAGTGAAGAGGTATGATGGCCCATCTCCTGCTTCTGGTAAAATTAAGGGACTTCAGGAGCTCACCAGACCCTAGCTTACAAGGCATGTTGTGCTGGGGGGATTCATTTAAAGGGACAGAGCACACCCTGAGCTGCTTGCATTACATTATAGCCCAGGGGCTCGTATTTTGATTTCTGTTTGTAAACTGGAGGATTGGGTTGAGGCTATTGAGGAAGAAGGAGGCCTTATTGGGGGCCCACTACAGTGCGGGGACCCCAGTGCCAGGGTGGGTGCAGTATCTGGGGTGTATGGACCCCAGCACCAGTGTAGGTGCAGTGACAAAGGGGGCTGTGGAAAACCCAGTGCCAAGGGTTGCAGAGAGAGAGACAGGGCTGCAGAGAGTCCAGTGACGACCAGAGGCCAAGTGAAAATAAGGTATCGGAGGGACACTGTGTGAATACCATCTGTGAGGCTTGGGGCATGGTAAAGGGGTAATTTAGAGCCATGCATCTAGCCCATAAGGCTGAGGGTGTCCCAAGAGGCATGCATTTTGGAGCGGGACCCAAAAGGGGTCCAAAAACCCACAGGGTTCAGTGGGGTCCATCAGAACTGTGTCCAACAATACAAACTCAAGGGAAGCCTCCCCATCTATTATAGTTACAGCAAGATGTGGCAGGCGAGAGAGAGTGCCTGTGGGGCAGGATTGGCACGGTCCAGGAGCCCTAGGGGTATTGTGGCCATCCTGGGGGACCCCATTCCGTGACACATGTCTATACAGGCAACCCTCACTATTTGCAGGGGATGTTTTCGTATCCCCTGAAAATGGCAAAATCCATGAATAAGGCACTGCATTCATGAACGCCATCTGCATTCATGAATGCAGCACCCCTGGTGGCTGGGGGGGGGGTACAGCTGCTCTGGTGATGGCGGGAGCACGGTGATGTCAAGCACGGAGCTCCTGAGGAGCTCCTTTAAGGGTATTTAAGATGTGGGTTTGGCATTCGTGAATATTTGAAACTGTGAATGTTGAACCTGTGAATAGCAAGGGTTTCCTATACTTTCCTTCTACCACCACGCGGCAGACCCTACCAACCTGCACCCATTCCATTCCCCATCCATTGACCCCAGAACTGAGGCTATGTAGCTGCCCTGGAGTGGCCCTGATTGCATGCCCATTATCAGTCCTGGATTCTCTGTTTTCGCCATGAGTATTGGCACATGCTCAGGACAGTTTTAAAGTGGCTACACTGACTCATTTGGGGGGAGCTGGCATGTGTAGAGTGGGAGTGAAAGGACTGGGAGGATTTCATGACAGTGAACCCAGAAGTAGCATGGAGCCAGACAAGCCTCAAACTATCATATCCACATATGGGGACACAGAACTAAAATATGTAATAATTAAACAACCATTGTGTCTATTGGAGTTCCTTTTTCCCTTGATTTGTCTTTAAAAAAAAAAGGCTTTAAATCTTTGTTACTGAACTGCCTAGAGACAACTGGGGACCCATTGTGCCACTCACTGGATATACACACACACAAGCATATACGCACATATATACACATGCTTCCCATCCTGAGGTGCCGAATATTTAACTAGGTAAGATGAAGGAAGTATTTCATTCTCATTTCAGGGAATGAACTAAAAGCCCAGGCTAATTAAGTGACTTGTGCAAGGCCACACAAAGAACCCATGGGAGCACTTAGAATGAAGTCTGAGCCTCTGAAGGAACAGCACGGTGCTTTTGCAAACCCGAACCATTCTGTCCTGGAATTCTGTCATTTCCCCTGGAGCGATTCAACTTAATGGATTGGAGGTGGCCAGTTGTAACTGTCATTGAACTGAACAATCGTGCACTGGTTGAGTGGGGAGGAATTGCCTTGCCAACCAAAGAGGCCTTTACTTATTTCTAGGCTTCTAGGATTTCATAAGCAACGGCACTGAATAATTTTGAAGGCATACTGAAAGAGCTTTTTATGCTCCTCATCTTAATAGCTAGAGCTTTTATTGTCCTGAACATATGGTTATAGAATAACGTGTGCAGGCTTAATATCTGGGTATTGTAATCTCCAAGGTGAGGATATTGAAAACTTGATTAAAATAAAGTTTAGGACATCAGTTTATCCTAATTTTCAGCTCCCCCTGTGCTCTAGCCCCCACCCTTGGTTCCACGAACTTTTGCTGACACCAGAGGCTTAGAAGCTATTCAAGAGATCCTCTCTTGTATCTGAGAACATGAATCCTTCGTCCTCTTCAAGCAGCTTCCTTCTGAGGCACTCAAAGTATTTTACAAACAGTAATAAAAGCCCAGGACTCCTACAAGATGTGGTTATCCCTGTTTCACAAAATTGATGCAGAGGCAGAAGTGACTTGCACAGCCTATCGGAGACCAACGTTGACCTCCACTGCAGGAGAACTGTCTCTTAGCACTTTCCCCTCGGCCACACACGCTACAGGTCTTTTACCGTAGTTGCCTTTCAGGCATGTTTGGAGTGGGAACACTGCTTACTCCATGACAGAACAGCAGTGTCTCTTAGTGTAGAGTTAACCTTCACTCAAAGCACCTGTGTAATTCCTCCTCACTAAATGCTCACTTCCAGCTTGCAGAAGTCTCCTCTCCTCAGCCTTGCTGTCTTACAGGGCAGAGAAGAGAAGACTCATCTGCCCTAGCTGGCCACCCCCTGCTGTGATTACAGTAAAAAGAGATAGTAAAATTTATAGGCCAGAAGTGATGGTTGGTAGTCTCTTGGGAGAAATTCAGTTGTTATCGCATGTTCTTCATTCTCAATGGTAAAACCAGAGTGAGCTCATGGGGTGCAAAAGTTCACAAAGTTTCTTCCCTGGCTGGAAGAGAGCCCAGACATCTCTGCGTATGACCCACCTAAAACAAATGCCCTTGCTACAAATTAAAAATGATCATGCATTTTGCTCCATTCTAAATATGCTGCCTTTTCACGTCCTGGTGCCCTACCTTGTTTGGATGTGAAAGAGCCTGCTGGGTTCCAAGCCATTTCAGGTCCCACGATGGCCTCATATGGGGTTCTTGGGTTTAATTTAATACGACTTTTGTTAAACAACCTTCTTTTGTTGTGCTTATGCAGGAGCTCTTTGGGGCATCAAAATTATACAAAAATCAAGTGTGGTTGATCTCATTGGTCCCATTTTACATGTGGGGAAATGGAGGCAAGGAGTGCTGTGGGAATGCCTACAGCCTCAGGGAATCCATGGTAGGGTCTGAGTCAACTTTCAGGTCCTCAGATCAGACCATTAGAACACATTGCTCTCTCTCAGCATCATAAACAAAGGTGCCTTCAGTCTGTACATCTGAGTCCCTTTGGGTCATACTATAGTCCAATCATGTGGTGATGAGTACTGGCAGAAGAAGCCAGAGATACAGTTCTAAAAAGCCTCCTTAACCATTACATTCACAGCCCACATCTTCGGAGTGACAACTAAAAAGGTAGGTTATCTGCTAGGTGAGGAGAATGAGAGAGAATCTAAGTCTTGACTCTGATTACCCCTGTCTGTCACAGACTCCACTATTGCAGAGACTTGTGTCAGATTAGACTGGAGACCCACGCCAGGACTAAGGTGTTGTGTCTAAAATACAACAGCTCAGAGAGTTAAGGGGACAATAGGACCACTCAGCCACTTGCTCCAGAGGTCTTGTCCTCTTACAAGTCTGTGCTTCCAAATCTTAGTAAATGAGAAGGTGCACTGGGGACCTAATGCAGAAGAGGTAGTGCATGGATGCTAGATTGCACTGCCAAAAAGTGTCCATCCTGCCTCATTTCCTTTGAGGAACCTGGGGAGGTTGATCCCTTGTTTGCTGACTCCTGAGATCTCTCTTTGCTGAGGGGATAGCTCCCCATGCCCTGCCTCATGTACCCCAGTACCAATGAATGGATGCAGGCATTCTGAGAGGCAAGTGCCATTTGAATTGACAAACTGGGATTTCTTCTGTGTGCTTCACTTACTGCAGCCCTGCTTAGACTTCGAAGGCAAACGGCTTGTTGCCTTAGGGTCTGAAACTAACAAAGCTGAGTGATACAAGCCCAGGGCTCCCGTCAGATTGCTCGATCAAAGGCAGTATTAAACAGCACTGTTTTCAGAACTACTATGCTGGGGCACTTGGATGGCAAGACAAAGAAGATGAAGTTAATTTCTGTTATCATAGCCTGGTGCAGCTGCAAAGGCCCTGGGAGAAGTCATCTTCTTTAATGGCTCACACGGCTCCTGCCTTTGCAGAGGCTCATATTAAGCAAACAAGCCTCCTAAACTTGTCAGTTGCCCTCCTTTTCTTTCCCTAGTGCTACTCCAGACTCCACTGTGCACGCTACCCTTTCACAGATCTTGCATGCCTCTCTCACAGATTTCTACTTCTCCTGCCACCAGCTCTGCCTCTCCTGCAGAGGTGGATTAACACATGGGCCCACAGGCCCCTGACAATCAGGGAGCCCAGGTGCCTGGGTTCCCTCAGGAAACAGCAGGTTTCCCCTTGCAAGAAGGAAGCATCCTAGCCTGCAAGGGGTCCTGCTTGGGGCTGCTGGGAGCAAGATGCAGGGGGTGCCGTGTGCATGCACGCGGCTGCACTCATGCACGTGGCCAGGAATACATCCAGGCAGCATGGAGAACAGCTCTCTGCAGGTACATCTATGGAGGGGAAGGGGGGTAGGGGAGACAGGGGTGCAGATCAAGGCCCCAATGGTGAGGGTGGGAGTGGGGCAGGGGCTCGGGGTGCTGCCCAGCCAGGGTGGTGCACAGGACCAGGGACTGAGGCAGAGAGTGGGACAGAGCCATGGGTGACTCATCTAGGGGGTGCCGGGGTGTGGCTCCCTGCCACTGCATGCACTCCCCAGGGGAGGCATGGGGGGGCCATGTGCCCTCCTACATTTCTATGTGGACCAGATGTAGGCTGCCTGCTGTGGGCTCAGAGCTCTCCACTCTGTTACCTTTCCCTCGAGAGTCCCATGCTGGTCAAGTACCCCTTGCCCACCTGGCAGCAGTAGGGGTGGCAAGTTGTGTCCCCCACTGCCGAGAGGACAGGGGGTGCATTGCCAGTGCGGGGTCCCCAGGGCAAAGGCAGCAGAGTGGAGAGCCCCAAGCCCACAGTGAGCAGCTCACCTCTGCCCTCACCCTGCTCAGCTCCACTCTGGCCATGGCAGAAGGGATGTGGGGAAGAGAACAGGCAGGAGAGTTGGGCATGTGCCACCCCACCACCAGCCTGGCCGGGTCCATTCAGCCTCCCCCACCGGGCCTTCTTCACCCCTGCTTCACCCCTGGCAGTGGCAGCACCAGGAGGGGAAGGGGCCTGTCTCCCTGCTAGAGTCCAGCTCCCAGGACCTGGGGCCCAGCTGCAGGGGAGGAGTGGCACGATACATTCACGATATATTCATGAATGTATCAAGCTTATAATGGGATGTGGGGGCCCTCCAATTATCTGTTTACCCATGGCTCCATTAAATCTTAATCTGCCACTTCTCTACTGGTACCCTGTGGCCCCACCTTGAATCAGTACTTTTCCATGGTGTGTCAGCATTGTACAAAAAATGTGCCAAGGTCTATGGATCAAAACCCAGGCAGACAGAACCCTGTAAACTAGTCTCTGCTCTGTAACTGACCTGTGGCATTGCATGCACTCCCCAGGGGAGGCATGGGGGGGCCATGTGCCCTCCTACATTTCTATGTGGACCAGATGTAGGCTGCCTGCTGTGGGCTCAGGGCTCTCCACTCTGTTACCTTTCCCTCGAGAGTCCCACGCTGGTCAAGTACCCCTTGCCCACCTGGCAGCAGTAAGGGTGGCAAGTTGTGTCCCCCACTGCCAAGAGGACAGGGGGTGCATAGCCAGTGCAGGGTCCCCAGGGCAAAGGCAGCAGAGTGGAGAGCCCCAAGCCAAGAGGTCTCTTACATCTATTTTATACATGGGGAAACCAAGGCTAACATAGCTTATCTGCCTCTAACAATGCATTCAGGGTCAGATTCTAGTCCACTTATTGGGCATGTAAATGGACGTAGGTGATTTTATTCCACCTTTTGTGAACCCTTAAAAAACATGTAATACACAAGCTGGTTGGGTCACCTCTCTCCTTAGTGCTTCTTTGGGCCTCGGTGTTAAGGGTCAAATGACAGCATGTTGCAAAAGAAAGTGCGTGCTCAGGGACTTGAACAGAGTGGAACAGAATCACACTTGGGCACCTAAGTCCACTTACATGCCCAACAGGTAGAATAGAATATGGTCCTAAGAGAGAACAAAGTGAAAACATCAACTATGTTATAATAGGCACAGACTTCAGGTCAAGTCACTGAGGTTACAAGTACCCCATGCAGAAGGAAGTGGAAGTGATCTGTGCAGCGGTTCTGGATGTTGCCTAGAAAATCCACAGCAGTTGTAAAGGACTCTGCCTCTACCTCAGTGAAAGGCAAATGAATAACTTTGAAGAACTGATGTATATCTGGATCTGAGATCCTTTGCACTGTTCTCTCGGGACTGTACTGTGGGTATTTTGGGCTCCCTGGCTTTTTCTAGCATTCTTTGTCAGCTGAATTAGGGGAATGTCTCAGAAGATCAAGTGGGGGTGTGGAAGGATTTGCATATGCATCTCAGCATTGACAAAAGAGGGGAGGAAGGAGCAGGAATCCATGATTAATTGTGAGTAACTACAAAATGAGGGGGAAAAAATCAGAAAGAATGAAAGAAAAGCTTTATGAAGCAGCAGTGTAGGCCTGAGTTCTAACAAGCATGGTGGGTAGCATTATTGCTTACTTGGAGGTCAGTAGCATGGGGAGGGGGGGAGGGACATACACATTTTATAAGTGGATGAAATGTCCAGGGAAATATTAATGTCCAAAATCAAGGAAGTTCATTAAGAAGATGTCATGCTCCTCCTCCCAACCCCACCAAGCAAGGACCTGAACCTGTCTCTCCCATATGTTTCAGGGAGCATCCTATCATTCTGACTATTCTGATGTCTCTGCCTAAACATTTTCCACTGAACCCAAGAAAACTTCCAGATTGTTGGGGCTGGTCCTGCTTTGAGCAGGAGGTTGGACTAGGTGACCTCCTAAGGTCCCTTCCAACCTTAACTTCCTATTCATAGTTTCATAGTTTCATAGATTAAGGGTCGGATGGGACCTAGTAGATCTTCTAGCCCGACC
>NW_017729034.1:7403099-7404582 GCF_001723915.1 Gavialis gangeticus
GCATCCTGTTCCTGTTAGCCCACCCCTGTAACCTATCCAGATCCTTCTGCAATCTCTCACTCCCTGCTAGCGTGCTCACCTCCCCCCAAATTTTGGTGTCATCAGCGAATTTAAACAGGTTACTTTCCACCCCATCATCCAGATCGCTGATGAAGATCGCTATGTCTTGTTTCAATGCAGCAAACTTCCTTTTCCCTCAGGAAGCTCTGTTCTAATGGATAACATTTTCTGATTAAAAGTGCTGTAGAATTTCTGACCATGTCTAACACCAATACTTGTCAAGAAGGCAAGGACACTGAACTGGGCCCAAAGAACAATAACATTTCTGATTTTTACTTAGACATAGTGAATCTTGCAAGCAGTATTTCCATCAGATGCCTTTGCTCAGGGTTCTACTATCTTAAAGTCATGATTCAGCCATAGCCACAGGAAACAGCTCATGCTCTAAAAAAAATTGTAAGCTGATCAAGGCTTTTGTCTTCATTTTGAACAAAACAAGCAAAAAGAATAGCCTCTATTTTTTCATGGTTGCAAAATAAACCTTCCAGATGTAAATAACTGTATTATTTAGGTTTATTGAACATCTAACACCAGGAAATGTGCAATTCATGAAATTTTCAGGAAAGATGTACAAGTGAAACATACTGATATGTTTTTAAAAAGTGAAATTATGAAAATGTTATGTACTGTCAGCTTTGGCTGTAGACGGTGTATTTAACTGAAAGTGCAATTCTACCCTAAAAAGCACCTCTAGGAAACTGCCATTGAGTATTTATTGTCTCCATCAGCTGGAACTCCAAAATGTGCCCAGTTTACACTTGAAAAGCTGTTTGCTTCTAACTGCTAGTGCTGCAAACACTGTCTGAACCCGAGATTTCACCTAGATGCTTTTCTTCCATATGCATCAACATTTCTATAGGTTCAGCAGGCTAAATTATGTTCCTTGTCATATCTGGGTAATGTCACTGTCTCTTATTAAGCTCAATTCATTCTAGTCATAAGGGAAGAATTTCAACGTTCCCCAGGATACCCTTGGAACAGAAATCTTCTGACTTGGGAGCCCCTGGTAGTATGGCAACTAAGCTCAAGCTAGAGCTGGTTGGAAGATCTTGGTCAAACATTTCCACCCTTCCCTCACTCCCCCCCACAATTGTGCCAAAAGCATACTAGCTCATTGAAACCAAAAATTCTAGTGAAACCAACCCACTTAGAAGTTCCTAGGATCCAAAAGGATTTATCTGTGTGTGCAGAGATGGAGACAAAGGAAGACGTATCTAATATAGGCAAGAGCTGAATGGTTAGGATACTTCCTGAATGAGTAAAATGGAAGTTTAAGTCCTTGCTTTAGCTTTTCGGGGCCAGGGACTTGAACCCAGGTCTCCCACGAGGTAGGCAGACCCCTTCCCCCCACTGACTATATTTTCCCTTTGGAAAACTTTCGAGTTTTGGGGGGGGGGGGGGGGGTTTCCTGGGGGGGGGGGAG
>NW_017729034.1:7404706-7408914 GCF_001723915.1 Gavialis gangeticus
GGGGGGGGGGGGGGGTTTTCTCAGAGTAGTGGAAGTCTTGATTTCCAGGTAACATACGGAAGCAGAATGTTGTACATTTGGAGACAAAATGTCTGTAAAACAACAATGTGATCTCAGTGCTAACCTATAGCTCTGGAATCAAGAAAGGCCAAAAAATGCGAAGTCAATGTCTAGAATTTTTGGAGTGGTATGAAAGAAGGAAGTCACAAATCAAAGTGTCAAGCAAAAAAACAGGTCAACTGCAATCATCATCACTAGGGAAAAATAACAATGATAAAAGAAAACTGAGTTGGTGTGGGCATTTGTACAGATTAGACATCCTGTCAGGCATAGCAAGGATTGGATTGGGACTAGCTTAGAAAAGAGTGGAGTAGCCTAGACTTTGCTGGCATGACACAAACAATGACTTAATGAACTGGGAATCCAATGGCATAAGATTGAAGTTCTCACACCACACTGCACTACCTATAGGTCACCAGTCACTGCCTCATGTTCCACAAAGCACCAACTGATTATTTCCATGTTCTGACAATTCCCATACTGCAAAAGGCATGAATTAGAGCAGCCTTAAGGCTACTCTAAGCTGCTCAGAGAGCCAATTCAGTCTCATCACAGCACCAAGTCTTTGTCCTTACACTCCCCTTGCCATGAGGGATGTGTGAATCTTGTCCCTCACAGACAAATCAAATAGGTGTGATGGCTTGGAACTGAATGCTGTCAGTGCTGGACAGAAAAAGAACAGATTCCAGCACTCTCCCAGTCTCAGCTTTGTTAGCTCTGCAGGGCTAGCAGGAATAGAAAGCAATGAATTGACTTTACTGACTATAACAGCTTCTGAGTAGAATACACACAGAGAACTGGACATTTTACAAATGTGACAGAGCTGTCTGCCTCTGTATCTGCTGAGGGCAATAGACTTAATTACAAACTGGAGGACTGGGCTTCCACCCAGCTCCCATCTCGCTGCTGGCAATGCGAGTTGCAGGGACTTTGCTGCATGAGTAGCAGGGCAGCTGTAGAAGGCCTCAAAGTCTTGGTTGTTGAACCCCACAGGCCTGAGCAGATGAGGGTCCACGTGAACAGCAGCTGAAAGTGAGCATGGTATTCTTAAAAGCTACATCTCTATATCATTCTTTAGTGTTAGTTTTTCCAGCTCACACTCTTTCCATACTGGTAGGATTTGCCCCTGAGGAGCCTTGAGCATGACAATTCCATTTTGCTACTACTTCTCTTTAATCCACAGCTGACTCAGACAAATATCTCTCTCTCTCCTGTTTTTTCACCTTTGGCTGTTGCTGTCTCTCCATACATGGGCTCTTGCTGAAACATTTTGAAACTGCTCAGCTGCTTCCTGCTTCTCACCTTCACTTGCCCAATCACTGGCTTTTTAACAGTGCCCTCACTTGTCTGGGTGGGTCACTTAACAGTTTGGTCCCTGGTTCAGCCACTGAAGGATATGGAATTTGTACCGTACTGAGAGTCTGGGATCCAACCTGTATCTGTAGGGCAGACAGGCTCTTTGGCATAATTCATCCAGTGGCTTCATTTTGGGGTGTGGAAACACAAACAGTTTCCTGTGAGTTATGATTGAAAGAGGGTAGGGTTTTTCCAAATCCACTGTTCACATGTACCATGTATTAAGTGGATGTAAACCCAGGGCAGTTCAGCCTCTGATATAAAAAAAAAAAACATGAGTTACCATAGTTTGGTTTCCACCAACCACAAGATAGAAGTGTGTACATGAGGAGCCATCATGGAGGAGCTGAGACTTTTTCCTCGGCAGTCCCTCACAGTTGAGGATGATTGTCTTCCATGATTGTCTTATCTGTGGGTCCAAAAATGGCTGACTAGTATGATCTAGAATTGAAAGGCCCTGTAGCAACTTGGGCACATTTCTGTGCTGTGTGGGTGGCTCCAGACTCTCAATTAGGTCCATGACATGTCATTTCTGCCACTCCTGCTTTTCCATCTCCTGTTATTGTTGTAAGGTTTCAAAATACTGAGATCCTTGCAGCAGACTCCTCCTCCAGTTGCTGCCCTGGGCAATAGTCTTCCATGAGTTGAGGTCAATGTTGCATTTTTTAAGTTGGCCTTGAGGACCTCCTTGAAGCATTTTCTCTGCCCTCCTCTTTGAGCCTAGACCTTGACTGAGCTCAGAGAATAAAAATTGCTTTGGGATTCTTCCCGCTGGATTCAAATGAGCTGAGGTTATCAGGCTGAAGTCAGTTTCTCCCAATCCCCTCCTTACTTCCTCCCCACCCGTGCCCCCTCAATTTGGTCTACAAATTCCACCCTGGATTTGAGAAATCCTTTCTGGTGAATGTTTTGTCAAAACCAAACACATTTCCACAAAAAAAAGTCTCTGTTTAGTAAACCAGGTTCTGTTTGTCCAGTGGCCTAGCATAACCCCATTGAGTACAAGCACAATACAAAAAGAGCTTTAAAAATACATTGGGTTTGCTTCTGATACTATGCTCATCAAGGACCTCCGATCTACCCTGGGAACTTTCACTTTCTGATGAGGATCAGTTCCACTTTCTGCAGGTCTTGAACTCAGTCAGTGCTGATGCGTTTAGACTTCTAGCATAGGCAGACGCTCAAATTCACAGGTAAAAAGAAAAAAAAAACTAAATAAAAAGGTTCTTAATTTTCTGAAAATAAAACAACAGCCGGGAACCCCTAAAGACATTCTTTATAATAAAACCTGAATTTGGGATCTAAAAAGTAACTGACAACAGTTCTGTTTGATGATGACAATGCACATAGCAAAAATTGTCTGCTGCAATATCTTGCACTAAGCAAGGAGACAAATTTACCACTTATCTGTTCTACCTCTAAATGGTTTGATTTCCCCTTCCCCATGTAGTTCATAGAGTGATCCTGGTTTCCAGACCACAGTCCCAGACAACCAGTTTCAAAAAAATTAGAGAACCTAAATATATTTCAAAGCCTTGCAATGCTAGGGCATTGCATCCTTCTCAAGTATTGGTGTAACAATAGGTGTTGACTCAACATCTCAGTGTGAAGTGGCAAAGACTGTGATGGGGTTAGAATGAGATTAGTTAAATCCCACGGAACAATGATTAAAAGTTGCTGTAACGAATCCATTTGCTACATGCAACAAACAGAATTACTAGATAAATCACATCCCCCTCCCCCCTGTGAACCAGAAGTAGAACCCTAGTCCTTAAGCCTCTAAAACACAGATCCCCGCTACTTAAGCTAAGGAGATCTCCTGAAACTTGTAGAAATACATCTTTTAGCCTGCGCGGGTGCAAATTCTGCTTGGTAGGCCTTTTGGTGCTCTAAAGAGTATGAGTCCAATATGGCCCCAACCATGCAACCTTATGGATGCCAGGTCTTCTAGTGTTCAGCTACATGCTTAGTGAAATGACAGCCTAAAGGAGGGAAGGGGCATATTATATAGGATCACAAATGGGTAGGGTGGAGTGCCATACTTCAGACGTCAACTGCTCAGTGTTTCCTGAAGATAGATCACAGGCCATGCAGGTTCACCTGGAAGGAGGTTGAGGTTCAAGACATCACCCCCACCAAACTATCAAGTAGTCATCAAAGGATCAACAGTCGCTGAAGTCATCCTAGTCTTTCGTTAGACGAGAGGAGAGGACTGCAAATTATGACTATAATAATTTCTTATAGTCAAACAACAATATCCCCAAAAAGGTAGAAAGAAAAATGCCTTAATGCTTAAAGGATGAGGAATGTGGTTATTTGTCAGACCAGGCAAATTAGCTCTCATTCAATCATTGAAGAGGAATTAGGCATGACATTAAAAAAGAAAAGAAAAGAGAAGAAAAATCTATTGAGCCATCTAGATTATTCCTTTTCCCCCAACCAGGGAGCTTTTGGGGATGGCTGTACACACATTAACCTCCAGAGCTTTACTGAGCCACATTTTAAATATCCCAAAAGGCTGCATTTCCACCACTTCCTATGGAAAAACTGTTCTAGAATATAACATCTCTTCATTGTTAGGCATTTTTACCTGCCCAGATCTCCCCCCCGACACACACTTTTTTTTGTACCATGACTTCAGTTCTTGTCTCAGCCCATCCCAAGGAGTCCTTCTCCACACCTTCTACTATGCATAGATCATTAGTGTGTTCCTTCATTAGTCACTTAGCCAAGCTCACTATATTTTTAGCTCCCACAAGCTTTCCTCATAAGTCAGTTAGTCCCTCCATCCC
>NW_017729034.1:7413914-7434125 GCF_001723915.1 Gavialis gangeticus
TTTCCACCACTTCCTATGGAAAAACTGTTCTAGAATATAACATCTCTTCATTGTTAGGCATTTTTACCTGCCCAGATCTCCCCCCCGACACACACTTTTTTTTGTACCATGACTTCAGTTCTTGTCTCAGCCCATCCCAAGGAGTCCTTCTCCACACCTTCTACTATGCATAGATCATTAGTGTGTTCCTTCATTAGTCACTTAGCCAAGCTCACTATATTTTTAGCTCCCACAAGCTTTCCTCATAAGTCAGTTAGTCCCTCCATCCCCTTAATCATTTTTGTTGAACTTCTCTGAATTCTTTCTAATTTTGTTTACATCTTTCTGGAATTGAAGTGCCCAGAACTGAACAGAGTAAACAACAACAGCTCGTTATCTGACTAGACAGTAATTCCAAGCAATCAGAGCATGGGTGCTGCACATGGAGGCATGCTCTGGTCAAAGTGCTTCTAACGCCATTAGCGATATGTCAGGTAGGTGCCAGTCTCCTTCAGCTTTTCACCCTGAGAAGATAGGTTGAGCTACTATAGATCAAATCCATCCCACATGTTACCCAGAACCCTAATCACACCAGAATCCCATGGACATTTCCAAAAGTTTACTGGGGAGATTTATTTCTCTTTGCTTTGCATTATCACCTAGCCCTGCACTTTCCTGTCCCAGACAGGAGTAGAGGCACATGCAGTTAGTACTAGTAGGCAACCATCAATCCTTTTGGATCATGGTGTACACATAAGCAGTCACCAGAACCTTTAAGAAGTACACCTAAGCAGGAGTGGAGGCTACCCAGACCTTCCATCCCCTCGTTAGAGCACCAAGACAGAATCCAAAGGCCAGACCGAGACCGGATGTTCAGTGCCTCAATGGCTATAGTTATATACACACACACACACAGGAATCAAACCCCAGTCTCCTGTGTAGCAGGCAGGGGTTCTACCACCGAACCACAACAATAATTGAAAGCAGTCAAAGCCCTAGGCACACCACATAGACCAGGGGCAAGCAAAATACAGCCCAGGGGTCAGATCTGGCCCACCAAGGTGTTCTGTGGGGTCCCTCCATAAAACAATTATTACTGGCCCACAGCTGCCCCTTTGAAAGCCGGCAGGAGGCATGGGCTTTCAGAGATCATGTGCCATTGGACTGGGCAGGCTCTATGTTTCCACCTCCATGGGGCTCTCTGCACTCCAGCAGGGAGCCCTGTGTGAAGGCACCAAGTGTGATGGCACATGGCTGGACAGCTGGTGAGTGGGAAAGGGTGCTCTTGCTTGCAAGAGGGTGGGGTGGGTGTGGACCCTCCCACCATGGCACACTGCCCTGCCAGCAACAGCAGGCCCTCAGGGTGCTCCTGGTCTGCTGCAGGTAGAGTCCCCTGGTGGCACGTGGCTCCATCTGAATCCCAGGAGCTGCATGTGGTGGCCCAGAGCCAACCCAGCCTGGCTCACTGGCATATACCTTCAAGCCAAACCAAGTTGCTTCTGTGCCAGTACATGGGGCTCCCAGCACCATAGGTGGGAGCTGTGTGCCATTGGGTCGAACCAAACTGGCTCCGTGCCTCCACATGGGACTTCTAGCATTCCAGTGGGGAGCTGCATATACTGGCACTGAGCCTGCCTGACTCGATGGCATGTGACTCCCAGTCCACTTGCCATGAGGCTGGGGCAGGCTCCATGCCTCCAAGTGAAGCTACCTGCTGAAGTGCTGGAAGGCCCACTTGGAGGTGTGGAGCTGGCCCAGCCTGATGGCACATAGCTCTCACCTGCTGTGCTGGGAGCCCCACATGCTGGCAAGGAGCCAGCCCAGTCTGGCTTGAAGGCACGTACCAGCAGGCCAGACTGGGCTGGCTTCATACTGCCATGTGCAGTTCCTGGGATTCTGCCAGAGCTGCATGCCACCAGGGGGCTCTGCCTGTCATAGGCCAGGCATGCCCCAAGGGCACACTGCCTGCTGCTGCTGCCGCTCACAGCAAGGGCTGTGTACCACCCCAACCCCACATCCACACCCCCCCCACAGACCCCACACCACAAACCCTATACCCCTTCACAAACCCCACACATACATGCCCCCCCACCCAATATATAAGAGTATGACTTTATTTTGAGCTATTATGCAATCACCTGTATATACACTGTGCAAACACAAGTAAATCAGGACAAAAATCTTTTTTGAAATCAAATTAAAATATGTTATAGTAGATGTTTGATTTTTAGTTTGGTTTTTTTTTTAATTCTAGTTCCAAGATGGCAACCCCCCCTCTCAAAAGGACTTCTTCTGTGGGCAATGGGAGTGGGGGGATGCGGGTGGGAAGGACCTTCCAGTGGCAAAGGTCAGGGGTTAGGGGGTGGGAATTCCAGTCCCAAGATGGCAATCGGGGACAGGGCACCTGTCAAGGGGCAGGGCTACACATGCAGCCCTTGTCAGCTCATCAAAAGTCATTCAGTGCAAAAATAATTGCTCACCCCTGACATAGACCCTTCATGCTGGCAGCTCCATTCCTCTCTTTACAAGCCTTCCCCTGTCTTTCTGAGGAGGTCATGTCAATGACTTCCTTCCCCTCTCTAGGAGTAGCAGAATGGATCTCTTCTTCTCATTTCCCCCTGGCCAAAGCAACAGTGTATCCTTCTGTATTTACACCCTGCCTGCTGGGGCATCTGCTAGGGTAGGCAGGCCAGACCTACCATACATTTCACTGCCTGCACACAGAGCCCTGTGCAGGGGTGACACGATCACAAATGACTCTGGGAGTTGGCACTTCAGTGCGATGACTGGATGACTTACTCCTGGATGATGCTCCATTGGTTACTCTCTGCTACCATTTTCAAAATTCACTTCACACCCACAGGGGCTATAAATTACTTGTGGGTTTGTTTTCTTGCTTGTAATTACATGAAAGTTTGCTGGAGTCATACAACTCCAGGAGCTGCTACCCTCTGCACAGGCTGTCAGTACTGAGCACAGAGCTGGCTGGGGATTTTCCAGCAGAGCATCCTTGCCATGGAAAATGCTAGTTTGTTGATGCAGAAGTGCTCCCTGAAAATGTTTATCTTGCAACAAACTTCTGATGAATCACAGGCAAGATTCCACTGGCACCTGACTGGTTTCCTGCCAGCTCACCTGGCAGGCAGCTGAGAAGGCTGGGCTTCCACAATCCACTGCCCTGGAACAGCCACCCTTCTTCTAATTGTCACAGGCCGACGACCCTATTGCTTCCAGGGTCTCAGCTCTTAGCCTGAAGCTGCTGGAACTTCAGCACAAGCCAGTACAACTGGAGTTCCCTTCCCATGGTAGGGGAGGAAGGGAGGCAGGGGCTTTAGGCTGCCTTCATTCTGTGGAGTGGGAGAGTATGGGAGGCAGACAGCTGCTCCATTTCATTTTGGGAAAAAACTGATCAGGAAATGTTTCAGGATCAATAGCAAGGTAGTGGAGTTTGCTGACATGATGGGCTAGCAGGGCCTTTCAAGGCAAATCTGCCTGTCCTTGGAGCATGGAGCAAAGCTGGCAACTTGCTTCAGAGCAGAACACAAGGCCAGCTGAAGTGGCCTTTCCCACGCCAGCACACACAGAGCAGCCAGCGAGCCCCAGCCAAGGGGAAAAGCAAAAGGTCTCCATGCTGCTGACCTTAGCTCAGGGTCCCTTTCGGACAATGCCACAGCTCATTTACCTCATGCTGCAGCCGCTTTTATTAGCATCCCAATCTGTTGCAGCTTTCTGCCTTGCTGGGCTGCACACAGGCCAGAGTCAGACCACAGAAGTCCTAATGCTTGGACAGAGAAAAGAGCCTGCTCCTCCCTCTGCTTTCTTCTCCATTCCTCATCTTGCTGCACTGGTTTCTGCTCATCTGCCCCAACCTTTCTGCCAAGCTTGGTTTATGTGCAGCCTTTGTACTGTTATAACAATGTTAGCCAAGTGTGCAATACCTTTTACCAAAATAGCGATACCCAGGAAAGTATCTGTGTGGGGACAGTTACTGTGGCATACAGGCTTAAACTGGCACAGTTATCCCCCCAACTTTTTTTTTTTTTGGTACAGGAATAGGTATACTACCATAAGGCAAGGGTTTTTGTGGGTGATATCTTATATTGGATCAACTGGATGGTTGTGACAGAGCTAGACAAGCTTCTTCAGGTTTGAGGGAAAAGCAGGCCCGAAAAGGAATGCACTGCATTTGGAAGCTTGTGTAACTCTAATCCCATCCATGCAGTTGGTCCAATAAAAGATGGTACTCACAAAAATCATTGGCTGTCATATATTTCCTAGAACACCATGGTTATAATATCACTCAACATTACCAGAACACGTGCTGATATAAAACACCTCTCTGATGATAGAGGTGTGACTAGATCTTCATGACAAACTCTTGGCAGCCTAACTACATCACTGAGGAATATGACAAAACATGACTGACACAGTTGGGCTGGTAACAGCCTCGGTACAGATGCAGCTAAGCATGCTGTGCCATGCTTTTCCTGGTAAGGTTTATTTTGCTGGAATGAGCAGTTTTGCCAACATATGCTGTGTTCATGCTAGGAGCACTTGGATGATACAATGTTTCAGGATGACTCTATCAGCATATGCTCCCACTGTAGACCTGGCCTACCTATACACAGGGCATAGTCCATATAGCACGTGAACTGTACCAGCATTCATAAAGGAAAATGGTGTGTACATGTGTATGTGCATGCTCAAAGAAACTCTCTCTCTGTCCAGAGCAGGCAGCTGAACCTGATGATCTCATGAGGTTGCTTCCAGCCCAAAACTTCTGTGAATTCTCCTTCATTCTCCAGCATCCAAGTACAAGAGCTAAGCTACATATGCTCCCACTGAATTTCACTTCAGTAACTATACCAGGAGGCTGTCACCTCAGGTCCACTTCAAAGGGTCAGCAGAACCAGAACTGCAACTCTTGTCTTTTAGTTATAATAGCACAACCAGACCCACATCTTCTGTGAAGAACAGTACTTGCAAAAAGACATTCATTCCCGAAGGGCTGAACAAATGTCCTTGCCAGTGTGTAGATACACTCCAACACAAAAATACATTGAACTATACAATCTCATTCTCCCCATGGCCACCAACTAGATATTTTAACACAGTATAAACATACTTTCCAGTCATGGCCACACACAGAGACACATGTCCTTTAAAGCACACCAGTACTTGCACCCACCTCCTCTCTCCACACCTCTAGATCTATTCCCTCTATCAATCTTGCACATCCTTCCAGATCTATGAAAAGACAAAAAATCATACACCAAATCATGACTGAATACAGGGATATGTAAACTGGAGGTTAGGTGACATCTTACGAGTCAAGGTTGCAGGTGTTTTTGGTATGCTGCCCAAAAATGTTGCTGACCCCTGGTCTATATCAATAGTGCCTGGAGGCCGTATGAACCAGTGCAATGGGCAGAAGCATTCCAAAATATTGCAAGTTCTGCCACTGATTTGCTGCATGGCCTTAGGTCAGTCCCTCAGGGCTAGTTTGTCCCTAGTCTTACATAGGTGGATAAGAAGGCACATTAGTTATTGTTCCACTGGGGTGGAAGAATTAATTGGTTCCAGCCTGCAACACACTATCTATGAGAGTGCTAAGGGGCAGACTGGGGAAGCTGTGATTACATATAGGCTTTGCACACTCACACCCTGATGGCTGCATTCTGATAACACTATTGATTTCCTGCTGGAAAGCTCCATGGCGGTCATGAGTGCAATCCGTTTGTCATGTGGCTCACCCCTTCCCTTCCCCTACCATCACTCACATTCTGCCTCTGTCACATGTCCTTCAGAAGGCTATACTTCTTCATGTATCTATTTTATAGAAGTGACAAAAAAACCCTTAAGAATCACTTTACAGACAACCCCTCCTGCCCTGAAAGGAAAGACATCTCTCCCATGGTTAGGAAAAACCCTTCAGGGAGAAGCTGGTTTCAAAGACAACCTGGCTTCAGACTTTGGCATGTTTTGGGTAGCTCTAACTCATACAGGACCCTCAAACCCTTCATATTGCTCCAAGTCTCCATCTGTTCCCCTCTCATTTTAAGCACAGGCCCTGATCTTAAACCAGCTTTCTGATGCCAGCACCTTCACCTAACCTCCAGGCCACTGTACCTGCAAATGCCATGAACATGTTCACAGACTCTCCATCTACTTGCTCACTCTTGAAAGCTGAGCAACTAAATCCAACAGTGGCATTAACTGTGAACAAGGCCTAAGCTCTGCTCTGTGTGGAAGAATGAGGGACAGGGGAGGAGGGAGTGGTGGGTCAGTAAAAATGTTAAGGGGCTTCTTTCTGGCAAGGTTCTTGAATGGAGCTCAGGCCAGCAGTAGCCCTGAAGTAGGTTGCGTCCAGCCTTGCATGTTGCTGTAAGCTTGAGACAGGGCAAATATGTTTCTGGCTCAGAGAGGCAGAAGTTGGCCCTCTGCAGCACTACTCTTTCCTGTGAGAGCCACTGAGCTGGGCAACCTTGTCTGGCTGGCAGGACTCCCTCTGGACAAGGCGTGCTGGGAAGCATCCCAGCTCTCCTGTCTGTGCTCCAACCAAGGCAGGACTGAGCTTTGATGATCATCGATGAGTCCAACTCTCCTCTGGGCCCATCACTGTAAACATTCATCATCCTCTGACCTCTGTTAAAGCTGGCAGCCTAAAACAAAATCAGGACGCTACCTCGGTTCCTTCACCAGTTTCCACTCAAATCACTTCAGCTCCCAAAGACCTGCTGCCTCAGCCAGTATCTCTATACCAAACTCTGTGCTCCCCTACCTTGTGCCAGACCACCTTCATTGCATGGGGCTTTTATTTAGTGTGCCCTCTTTTCACCCGCCCTGCCACATGCTTCTCACCCTCACCACACATTGCTCTTGTTATCAGAGGTGAACAAGATGATCTGTGCTGCAACTGATGTATATATACACTTCCCCCCACTCCTTTGGATAAAACAATAACAAGAACACTTTAACTGTCAAAGCAATTCCCTCGCCAAGCTTGAACAGTGCATAAGATCACAGTACATTCTCTCTTTAAGGAAAAGGAAGACACTTAAGAAGGGAGGATTTACCATTCTGGATCCCACGGCTAGGCTACAGAACCCAGTAGCCTGTCCCACCAGGCACTGGTGTTCATTCCCACCTCCGAACAGAGTATCACTGGGTAGTGTCTGTTGGCTCCTTGGACTCAAGTGCTCTGCTTTGTGTCCCCCTTGGCACTCCTGCTATGAACCTCTGACCTCCAATCCCATCCATGTTTTTGGGTTTTTTTTATTTGCCCCAAGGAATCTATTGTCATCTTTTCTTGTAGCCTCCCTACCTGAGGGAGGTCAGTGAGAAACCTGGTGGGCCTAGGCCCACGTGATTTAAGGATGACAAATAGGTCTGTCCCACTAGGCCCTTGTTCATTCCCGTCTCCAAACAGAATATCACTGGGCAGTGTCTGCTGGCTCCTTGGACTCATTTGAGGGCCAGTGGTGGTGTGCTCTGCTTGGTGTCCCCCCTTGGCCCTCTTGTTTTAAACCTTTGACCAACACTTTTTTTTATTATTATTTGTCCCAAGGAATCTGTTGTCACCTTTTACTGTAACTTCCCTGAATAAGGGAGGCCAAGAAGAAACTTGGTGGGCTAGACCCATGTGATTGAAGGTGAAAAATAGGCCTGTCCAACTAGTGATATACCTGCCTAGCAGTTCAATAGCACACATCACACACAGATCCCTCTGCGACTCAGACAGTGCCCTATTAACATAGTACTGTTGCTAAGGTTTACTGATGGGTATAAAATACTCCAGCCTCTTCAAAAGCCCATTTTCTGTAACTGACCCGACTTACGATCCTGCAGCAGGTTCTCTATATATCAGCTGAAGGTGGTTCCCTTTCACCTTGGATCCACCCTTGGCTTTCTTGCTTGCAGCACAGAGGTGAGATATTGTTTCCAGTAGTCCCCCATACCTGCCACACCGTCACATCTTCCATTTCATCTACCTACTCACCACCCCCCAGCACAGTTTGCTTAACCATAGAGCCTGAAGCCTGGGAAGGAGCAGGCTCTCACCTCAGCAATTATAGCTAGCCTTACGCTTGCTGGGATTTAAACCCTTGTGCAAATATTGCAGCTTAAAATCACCTCTAGCCATATCACCTCATTGAGGGATCTTATCTCCCCTAAAGAGGGTTAATCCTACACTACCAGGGTCTGGGCCCCTTGCATTCAAACAGGATAAGAAGGTACAGGCTCTAAAGCCAGGTACAGCCACTGAGTTTCAGTAGCTGTGGTGAGGTTTGTGAAAGGGCAGAGGAGGTTTGGGGTAGGGGAGCATTGGATTCCAGGAGCAGGACTCTGTCTGCCATAACACAGCCTTCAGATCACATAGCTGACAGTCCAGATGTATAACTGAGGGGTGGAATGGGGGGGTCATAAATGGGGAGGTAGCTACTGACCCTATTGAGTTACAATGGGGTGAAGGTGGTGAGAAAGAGCCAGTTGAAAATCTGGAGTTTTTATTCTCCCAGCTCCCTGTTTTCCGTGTGCAAATAAAAACAATTGTTTCTGCCTTCTCCCCAGCTCTAAGCCTACAAGCAAACTTGACTTCACCCTAAGCCTTAAACATCTTCATCACTTAAGGGAATGCAAGGCAGCTGAGAGAGTCGTTACCTCATCAATATAGCCTAACGTCCTAAGTGTTCCCTGATTGCATTAGATACAGACAACCTGAAAACAGCTGGAGAGAAAAGTATATCCAAGGCACCAGGGAGAGACCTTTTTTCCCCCCTCATCAGAGGTACATAAATACAAAACAAATCCATCACCACCACAGAGACTATCACCCATACCCCCCCACCTACCTATATTACATAGCATTACCACATAACACTATGCTAGATACAAACAACCATACTAGTGGCCTAACCACTGCAAATTAACACAGATGCTACTCTACAGGCTCACACACACTTTCATGTATATGCACATGCTACAAATGTACCTTGTCATACCTCTATATCTGTACTGGGTACAAAACACAAGAGAATCCTTGTGACCTTCACTCACACCAGCTATATGATGGCATGGTACCTGTACACTCTAAAAGTACATCCTTGGCAAAGACTGTATGCAGCAGCCAGACTACCATCATCCTAATGAAATGTTCAGAGAAAAAGGGTATAGACATAAGAATGCTGCAACTAATCCAGTACATGGAAATGGGTGGGAGCTGGTTGGGATTTTTTGACATTTTTTCTCAAAAGTAAAACTTTTCGTATGAAAGGGCCAGTGACATGCACAAAAAAAAAGGAAAAAAATTACGATTATTCAAAATGTCCTTTGTGTAAACAAAAAGTTCCATTTTGTTTTGCTTCAAAAGGATGTTTCCTTGTGAAATGTTAGTTCATTTATTGTTAAAAATGTAAAGTCACACCCAAAATGGAACATTTCCAAATTATCACGACACAAAGTTTTGACTGGCCCAAGCTGTTTGGAATATGGAACAGTAATTAAACATATCAATCATTTTCCTGGGATAAGAAAACCATTTCCTGGCCCAGCCTTAAAATACAGGCAGAGAAATCTAAGAGCAGAATAGTAAAGCCAGGCCCCAAGGACTCTATGATCAGTGCTGCAGAAGGAAACATGGGAGACTGCAAAACTCCAGCTCATCTTGGGGAGCAGGGTTGAGGTACCATGAGGCAGAACTTATCACAGCCCCCTTTTGAGCCTGGTGCAGGTAGCTTGGGAAAGGGGCCCAGCCCAGAAGCCAGCAGCCTGAAGAGGGTGGCAGGGAGAATCAGAGCCTTATTCTGCTACTCTGAAGTGATGCAGAAGCCCAAGGCACAAAGCAAAGCAAAGCCAAGCACTGAGGACAGCAAGGCTTCCTCTGAGGCTGCAAAGCCTTTATTCAGAAAAAGGGGAGGAAAGCAAAGCCCCAGCTCTGTCCCCAAGCCACTGAACTCAGTCAAGCAGAGGGGACAAGCAGCCGACGGTAAGTACCCTGGCAAAAGCATTAGAGGAGACAGGCTGTGTGAGTCACTTGGCACTACAGAGTCCTTAGGTCTCCTGCCAGCCTCAGCTGCGTCTCTCACCCCATATTCCACCCCTCTCATCCTCCCTCCCATTGCGTGCCATTCAGTTACATCCTTGCAGTGCCCAGCAACACCAGCTCACTTCCATTTTACTTCCAGCTCATACGATAGGTGGATACCAGAACAAGAGGGAAGTCCACTTCACATACACAAATGTACCCCCAAACAGACCAAGGGGGCAGAGGATGGCACCGTTTTGAGGGTTACTTGAAGAATAACAGGCCCCAGCATCGGAGACGCACTGCTCAGGAAACAGCCATAGCCAGGGGGGTTTGTTCCCTTTCAGAACCACTACCATAGCATTCCAGAATAGTAGCTCCCTATAGTCCCACTCTCCAATGTCACTGAAACATTTTGGGCAAAAATACTTCTGATTTTTTTCCTTTGGTGAATACTACGTCTTAAAAGGTGTGGTGTTTCTTTATTTAACCCCTCCAGTGCCTTGTGGTTTGCTTGCCACAGTGCCCTGTCCCTCTCAGGCAGCCCCAATGCCCTATTTCCTACAGGTTTCCACTCTCAAAGCTAAAGATGGGAAATCTGTTGCTGCCTGGCTTGGGTCTGGGCTCCAGCTCAACCACAGTGTAGAAGGAGGGAGGAATGGTAAAGCTGGTTTTTGCTTTGATGCATTTTTACTTGACATCTTAGGAGGGGCAGATTCATACCTTCCCTGTTGCCAGAGGATGTATGTTCACCCAGTGTTGGAAGTGTCGATCTCCTTCTGGAGGCAGCAGGGAAGGATGCTGTCTGGAGGCTTGTGTGACTGTGACATTTGCAGAGCAGTGGCAAAGAAGGCAAAACAGCAGCAGCACCCAAGCTCTGCCAAGAGCCAGCTTTGCTATAAGGGGATAAACCAACACCAACCTCTGCTCCAGCTGGGAACCTCTGGTCATAGTTCACCCAAGCATGTGGACTGGGAGTACTGTGTAGAGCAAGCACTGTTAGCATTGGTTGGGAAAGAAGCACTGGAAATGGAGGAGGCATTTGGAGACTTTGTGATCCTGCCAGTGTCCATCCTTGATGGGTCTGTCTGTGCCCATCCTTTCAGAGCAGAGGGAAGCTCACCCAAGGCACTGGACTTCATTGCTGAAAGCAGCTACTAATTTTTCAGGATGGGCACATGTTTATGAGCATGTTGGATAATTCTCCCTCCTCCCTCAGCAAGGGACACAGAGCAAAGGGAAGTAGGTGGAGGGTCTTGGTGCCAGCTGCACTATCCAGAGCCTAAAAGAATATGAGTCTGAGTAAGAGAAAATCTGTGAACAAGAAATGCATGTGTGTGACAGAAAAAGAGACAGAAAGAGCCTGAAAGAGGGAGCAGCCAGATGATGCGAGGAGCAGGGAAAAGGGTATGGGACTGGGTGCAGATGATAGTGGGAGCATGCAAGGCTGAGAGCTTGTGATGGAAAGTGCACATGCATGCGTGTGTGTGTGCATGCACACATGTATGAATGCAAAAGGGAAGCCTGGTCTGATATTGTGTGTGCACTTGGTACAGGCTGCAAGAGCAAGGGGGGGCAGTACATGTCCAAAAAGACTAGCTAAGGGGAAGGGAGGGCTATGTGATGGAGTGTGTTCAGATGCCATGCAATGTGCAAGAGAGAGTGTGAGAGAAAGTACATGGCTGAAACAGAGACAGTGCTCAAGAGCCTGTGAGTGTGTGACCAAGCAAAAGCAAAGCAATGTTAAGAGATAGTCTTCCTGAGATATAGACATATGAAAAGCTGGAATGCAATGAGTGTGTGTACATGTGAACAAATGCAGCAAGCTGCTATGTGATTCATAGTTAGTGATGGGCAAAGTGAATGTGTACAAGCAACAGTACTGGTAAGAGGAATGTGTGCGTGTGTGTGTACAGTTGGTTAGAGGGTTACAGAAAGGGAATCTATGAACGTGTGCAACACTGGATGAATTGCATATGATGGGGAGCTGGGAGCGCATGTGGCAGAGTGTGCCTGAGTGAGTTAAGGCATGCTATATGTTATATTCATGAGCGTGTGTGTGGAGATGATTACTGGCATGTGGGAATGAGTGTATGACTCGCAAAGAGATACAAGTCTGTGCATATGGGGGCATGCGTGTGAGTGTGTACATACAGTATGTTGTGCATTAACCCTTTCCTCCTGTTTACAGAAAGCATTGCAAAAATAATGGAAATGACTGTCATCACATCAAACTAAATCTCACTTGCACATAACTCCCTAAGCACGAAACCCAGCTGGCTATTTCTCTGCTGGACAAAACTCAGTATCCAATGTATCTTCCTTCTCTGCTTCCCCCGCTTTTTTTGACTAGCAGAGGGGAAGAAAGCAGTGCTTTTGCAGGTGGACCAAAGCCATAAAGGAACCTTCTGAAAACTTAACACTGATTCCCTTAGGAAGATGAAGGATCCAAGAGCATTGGCAACAGTAACCTGAAAGTGGCAAGGAATGCAGCTTGTGGATGGAGGTGGAATGAGGACACCCACCTCCCTCCAACCCCTTCCTTTGCAAAGCTGCTTCCCCCACCAGTCCCCTGCAAAAGCACAAATACAGCAGCGAGTCAGGCTCATGAGGTGCCCTCTAACCACCAGATTCACTAGCAGGGATCTCTCCTTGGCTCTTATTTCTGACCGGGTTAGGGAGGGAGGGAGGAGTTGGGGGCAGAGGAGTCAAAATACAGACAGCTTCATGTTCTGAGCCAGCCTCAGTCTATCAGCCTCATTTTGAGCTAGTGGGGGCTAGAGAAGGTAGTGAGAAAGAACTCATTGCCTACCTTGCAAGGAGAAGAGGGATAGGAAAAATCCCAGCACCCAGATACTGTGCAGCCAGTAGGTCCTCATGCTTCTCTCTTGTTTGATCTGCTTGTTCTCGCTCGCTTGCTTTCGGTCTCTGTCTCTCTCTTTCTCTCTCTTTTTTAAAAAAAATAATATGGGATTCTCGTCTCCCTTCTGTCTCCCCAGTCTCTGCTTTAACAGCTCAGGCAATCCAGTGCTGAGAAAGCTGACCCACAATGGTCAGATTCCCAAATAACCTCACACTCTCTCCTTCAAGTGCCGGAGAAAAGGGGGGCAGGTTAGATGGTTGTCATAGCCTGCGTTGGCTGTAAACACAGAGAATCTCTCTGTCTCTCTCCTGCAGCTCCAACTAAATGCGACTGTACTTAAACAAGCAATGCCTTATAGGACAGTGCTCAGAGCAGAAAAGATCCCACCTCTGCCACCTAGTGTTGTAAGCCAGATCATTTTATATATATTTATACTAGAGGAATATGGATAAATCCTCCCTCTGCCAATGTTCCTCTCAGATCTCGGGTACACAGACTGTGCTGGGCTCCCCACTGCACCAGGCTCTTCCTCCAATTGCCATGGGGGAAATTATTTAGCAAAAGGGAGAATAATTTCCTCCTCAAGGCAACAGAAAGAGCTACCAGCAGATCTGATTTTTCAGCCCTGATTTTTTCGGACCAGACAGCAAAGTTCTGTTTTATGAATTCCAGTGCAAGCATCTCCCTCACATGGGCGTCACTATTGGACAGGAAAAGGGAGGCTAATGGGAGGCTTGGAAATGTTGATTGTAATCACAGAGATGCTGAATCCTCCAGGAAAGGTATGAAGCAGTGGGCTAGGTTCATCCTTCCTGGAATGCCACTGACTTTGCTGCAGCTTTACCAGGTATAAACTGGACTTGTTCTGCTCATAAAATTCTATTTGCAACATCAGATATTGCTTGGGGAAGCTCCCCCCTCCCTTCCTGTTTTTCTTTCCTTCCCCTGAAAACAGAAACTTTCTCTTGGGAGTTCAGCAATTCCTGCACCTTAATTCCCATCTGATGTAATTGATTTTCATGTGAGACATAATGGCCATAATAACAAAGTAAAACTTCACATTTATCTGGGCCTCTACCTTGGTCAGTCTCAAAGTGCTCATGCATAGTGAGAGGAGGCAGACAGAAGCAATGCAACTGTGTGCCCTTTGAGAAGTAAGTCTGTGACTGAGCTCGGCTCAGAGCTCAGGAGTCCAGCCTATTTCATAGACTTGTGGACCCATCTGCCAGGCTGTGCTACCCCACCACAGTGGTTTCACAAGTAGAGAATAACCATCCCATATAGCAGCAACCTGTGAATAACAGGTTAGGAAGTGGGATTTAGAAGGAAGAGTGTGAATACACACTTTTGGTTTTGGCCTGCAAAACCACAGCTACCTTTCACTGTTGGTGCCACAGAGTCTGAAATGTCTCCAACATCTCATTCAACAACTGGTTGAGGCCTCCAGGTGGAATCTCAGGTAGTCACTGGAGACAAAAGATGCCATTCTGATGCTGCCATCCCAGTAAAAGAAGCTGGGGGAAGAGAAGTAACATCAGGTATGACATACTGCAGCAGCTACAGAGGCTGTAAATAGAATATTTCTCAAAGTATTCTGTGAGGTGTTGGAGACCTTCATTTCACATGCAAGTAGAAATGTGTGCGCGCGCGCGTGTGTGGAGAGAAACATATCTCATCTCGTGAACCCAGAACACACTGTCAAGCAAGTGGGGAATTGTTCCTGTTAAAGAGACAGCACTACTTAAACAAATATTTTCCTATCATATTAGACCATCTAAAAAATTAAATGGGTTAATTAACAAAGAAGTTAATTAAGAAGCACATTCCTCCCCTCATTTACTCCCCTGATAAATGCTGAGTATACTCAGGGTCTGGGCAAATGAATAAATTACAGGGAGTTAAAAGAAGGCAGAGACTTGCTGCATGTCAGCTGCTCAGCAATAGCAGTGCCTGCTCTTACCCCAGGGTAAGCAGAAGTTAAAATGGAGGAGAGTAGCCCTCAGTGAAGCAGTTCTAAGTTACTGCAGTTGAACTTTGAGTTATTGTGGTATACGAGCAAGCATAGAGACTGTTATTATACATTAGCCACTCTATGGTCAGTCCCCACCCTTTCTTACCTCTCTGCAGCTTGGTTGTTTGTCCATAATCTCAGACTCCTATAGGAGTGTCCTGTAGGAATCTAGGAGTTCCTTGGTCTTGTTGGTTCAGTGATTTAGCCCAGAGGTCTGCAACCTATGGCTTGCAGGCCAGATCCAGGCCAGAGCCGGGGGGTTAGGTGGCATTTGGTGGGATGGTCCTTGCCCATGCTGTGCCATGACTGGGAGGCAAGGAAAAGTATTGGCCTAGCTGTGGGCCTGATATGGGTCACTCCAGCCTGCCACCAGAATAACTTTGCCGGCTGCTGATCTAGACTAAGAAAAATGGCCTGAACCAGATTTCTGCGCTCCCTTGGAAGCAGGTGCAGTGCCAGGAGAACCTCAGGCCTGAAAGGGGACCACGTAGATTATTGGTACTTGCAACATGCTGAACACTGAGTTCCAGTCCTGGCTGAGATCCTCGTTCTCTTCAGGAACACAGGTGCTGAAATAATAAATCCGAGCAGATTTCCATTCCAATCTGGAATGGGCTATAGAGAAGTTTCTGGGAGATGATTTGGAATGAACTCCTGTTTTTATAAGGAAGTTGCAGTGAAAGGGGAACAATCTTGAGGTCACAGTGTCTGTGCTTCGCTTGTGAAGTTTGTGCAACTGAAGAGCTATATTGCTATATCTTGTATTAACATGAAAAACAGTTACCTCACTCTGCTTGTCCCTTGGTTTCTTGTGGCCAGTAATAACCCCATTTTGATATACTCCAAAATTTCAAAAGCACTCAGGGTCAGATCTTGGCTCCTTTACTCAAACCAAGATGTACCTTGCTATTCAAATAATATTGTGGAAATCAATGGGGATACATGTGGAATCAGACCCTACATTCTAATGAGTAGGAGTATCAAAAGAGCATCAGAACTCACAGGCTGAAATTCTCTGTGATTATTCTCTGGCCAAAGAGGGATTTTATTAGAAAAGAATGAACAAAATCCCTTTGACAACTTGAAATTTGTGCAGAAAGAACTAAACAAAACAAAACCAAACCCCCATAAGCTCCCCAAATTCTTTTTTTAATAAAAAATATTACAGTTCCCACCTAAGGACTCAAAAACTAGATGAACCGTGAAAGTTGGCATGGAAATAGTGCTTATTGAAGAGAACATCCATAACCATGTTTGGAAAAGAAAATAGTTGGATACAAATAAAGCTCTGGATGATTGAAAGCTGGCTACTTTGAATGCATAATAAAAATATTTAATTAAGTCTGAGTGTACCCATTTAGATTCACTGTGCATGGTTGTGTGTCCATTCTTTTCTAAATATGCTTTATGCCATTAACTGTTTAAGCACTTATGCTATCTCTTCCATTCAGGTATTAGCTATAGTACCCTTAGCCATATCAATATTATCTTGGCCATGGTACATATATATAGTATTTTCCATACCTATATTTTTGTGTTATAGCTGCAAATATAGGCAAGCTGAAATTGATAAAATAACTTTACATTTTTCATTGCCTATTTTTTTAAACTGTTGGCTTTAAATCTTTTGTAACAAAATAGTTTTATGTTTACTGTGCAGCCTTAATGCTGTGATAGCAAAACAAAACAAAAAAAACATTACCCAGGTCCCCTATTTCATTAGCATAGCACTGATGGCACAAGTTTGGTTGGGCACATTTTGCAGGGTTTACATATAAATATGGATGATCCTGCTGTTTAAAGCTGTGATGGCAACGTAGAGCAGGCAGAAGGCAAGAGGCACTTATTGTTGTGGTGTGTAATTTGTGCAAGTATCTTTTGTGTACTGTCCTCCAGGTGTCTGTCTGTGACATGTGTGTGTCGCTCTGCGTTCTAATGAGTGTTGTATCTGAGCATTGCATGATGTACCTTGGGACTTGTCTCTCGGAGGAATCCTGCATTTTCAGAGTGATTTACAGCTTGTTGTGGCATGTGCCATATGTGAGAAGGGAAGTGAGCATGCATTAAGGAAGCAGAAGACATACTTTCTAGGTGAGAAATACTCATTTGTCATATGACTGTATAAGATCAAGAGCTGATGAAGGTCAAGGGCTGCAGAATGTCCAGAACTGAGAGTTTCATGGATTCATAGATTCATAGATTGTAGGGTCAGAAGGGATCACAAATGATCATCATGTCTGACCCCCTGCCCCTGGCAAGAAAGAGGACCAAGGTCAGATGGTCCCAGCTAGGTGACCGTCAAGCCTCCTCTTGAAGACCTCCAAGTTAGGTGATAGCACCACCTCTCTTGGAAGCCCGTTCCAGATTCTGGCCACCCTTACTGTAAAAAATTTCTTCCTACTGTCTAATCTGAATCTACTCTCCACTAGTTTGCACCCATTATTCCTAGTTACTCCTAGGGGTGCTCTGGTAAATAGCGCATCTCCAATTCCCTGTTGTCCTCCTTTGATAAACTTATAGGCAGCTACAAGGCCTCCCTTCAGACATCGCTTGTGAAGGCTGAAGAGATCCAGATCCCTCAACCTCCCCTCGTAGGGTCTTTCACAGAGGCCACTAATCATGTAAGTGGCCCTCCTCAGAACCCTCTCCGTGTCCCTCTTGAAGTGCGGTGCCCAAAACTGGACAGTACTCCAACTGCGGCCTGACCAATGACGCATAGTGGGGGAGCATCACCTCCCTCAATCTGTTGGTCATGCATCTGCTTATGCACAACAAGGAGCAATTGGCCTTGTTGATGGCCTTGTTACACTGCCGGCTCATGTTCATCTTGGAGTCAACTAAGACTCCAAGATCCCTCTCAGCTGCTGAGCTGCTGAGGAGGTCATCCCCCAACCTATAGGTATGCTGCGGATTCCTCGTCTCTCAGTGGAGTACCTTGCATTTATCTTTTTTGAATTGCATCCTATTTCATTCTGTCCATTGATCCAAACTGTCCAGATCGGCCTGTATCTGCTCCCTGCCCTCCAGTGTGTTAACTTTGCCCCATAACTTGGTATCATCTGTGAACAATGTAGTGTCCCCCATGCAGTTTTCATGGATGGGACACACTACATCAGAAACTGGATAAATAGTCTCACACTTGGTCAGGCCCAGTTATGTAGAATAAGAAAGCTGCTTTGGGAAAGGCTGCCAAGAATATATCAGCCCTTTCAGTCACCACTCCCCTAGTCCTCCAGCCTACATGGTACACCCCTGTATACAATGGGTACATGTTCAGTTGTGGGTGGGGAAAGAAACTGAGGAAACTTGTCACTGAGACCCATGAGGAACAAAAAATGATGTTTTTATTTGTTTTCTCTTTCTTCCTGGTTTCCCTGTGTATATGGACCCCTAGCACTATATAGACTCCCAATCTTACTGACAAGTTTGCTGCAACTTATTTGAGGAAGCTGTATTTGGATTATAAAAAAGGCATTTGCTAATGGGTGAGAGGCAATCTGTTGACTCAAGCCCTTTAACAAGGGCCAGGTCAGCCATACAAAAGGGGCTACGATCTTATCTAGATAACAATGGTCTTAAATATAGATACCCTGAGTTGGCTCCTGGAGAAATGTGGGGCTGTCCAAAGTTGTATCTTGTGCAGCGCCATCTGTTATCTAGTATTGGTGGACTGTTGTCAACAGCTGTGCTTAAGACATTTAAGACTCTGTAGACTGTATAAGCTTTCCTACTATAAGATTCTGCTTTCAGTGGCTCATAACTGAAATGATGAACTCCCAGGCTGATATTTTCCAGACTTAGCTTCTTACCCAAAGGTGGAGCTTTATGATTTTATTTTTATTTTTGAAAGCTTGAGAAAACATGTGTTGGGCTGTTTTCCATACTGGGACCTTGGCAATGCTTTACGATTATTCAGAGAAATGATTTGTGCGTTTTGAACAGCTCCAGTGCTGAAATGACAGGGGGCAGAGAGCTGAAAGGCAAATAGGTCCCCCGATTCTATGCTGATGAAGACCCTTCATCTATCCAGATTGCCAGAAATGGCCTTGGTATTACAGGTAAGGTTTTTTGGGTAAATCTGATATCTTTTATTCAACCAACTCAAGTAGTTGGAAAAATTATTCTTTGCAAGCTTTTGGGCTTAAATACCCTTCATCAGGCTGAGGAAGCATCTGCAGTTGGTGTGTGCTCTTCCTGGATGGAATGAATAGTAAAGACTTTACAAAAATCTTTGTAAAAACCTGAAAGCTTGCTCAGAAGAATTTTTCCAACTATTTGAGTTGGCCTAATAAAAAATATAATAAAAGATTTACCCAAAGAACCTTGTCTGCCTATGTCCTTAGACCAACATGGCTATAACCTACACCCCTGGGTATTACAGGGCCTTTGCGTGTGCTGGGATAAGTAGGCTTTGATTTGGCTAAGGCATATGCCTTTGAAAACCATACCTTTTCCATGCAGAAGACAAATGGTTAGTATTTAGCACTGCACAGCACATGGGCACTGAGCGAGGCCAGGCCTCCACACAGGTGCCATCAAGAGCCTGACCTGAAGCCCACTGAAGTCAGTCAAAAGACTCCTGTTGAATTCAGCATACTTTGGATCAGCTCTTTTATTAAAATAGCTTCTCCAATACCGCCTATTCCTTAATTTGCTATGCACTAGGTATGTGCATTTCTTCCACTGTTATTGTTTACTGTTTGTATTGTAGTAGTGCCTAGAGACCTGAGAGCAGGGTCCCCTTGTACAAGATACTTTACAAATGGATAGCAAGAGAGAGTTCCTGGCCTAAAGAGCTTAGAATCAAAACAGACAAGACAGACAAAGGGTGGGAGTGGTAACTTAGGTGAAATGATTTGCCAACAGTTTCTGACAGAAATAGACCACAGGTCTCCTGAGTCATAGGCGGATCAGACTAACTCCGTACAGACACTGCCTAACACACAGAGGACTAGACAGAAGCAGGAGATTCTACGTATCTGTAGAAGGCTGCAGAAGGAAATATTGTCTGACAGTCTACTGTATTCATTGAGAAATCATTCAGTGATGTAACTGTGGGGTATATCATAATGAGACACAAGAGAGTCTGTCTGAGCAGCTTTAACTTTGGCTGTTCCTGACTTTTGAGTGCTAACCTGCAGAATATGCATTTCTGTAGTTTCTTCTTTGAGGCAAATATTCTCTCTTGAATGCATTTGGGGTGGGGAGAAAGGTTGATCCTGGGCTTAAAAAACCATGGGAATCTTAGGGGCAGATCCTATTCCACCTGTTCCACCAGTTCCTATTCCACCTGCATATACAAGTACTAAATGACTGTGCTGTACCCAGTGTTAT
>NW_017729034.1:7434303-7452934 GCF_001723915.1 Gavialis gangeticus
TACTAAATGACTGTGCTGTAGCCAGTGTTATGGCATAGTAGCATCCCTGCCCAGCTTCCTGGTGATGCTGACTCATTGATGCTGACCCAGCAGTAGCTCGTTACTACTGTGCAGTAGCTCCTTATTACTGCTCAGTCCTATTCCAGCCTGGTCACCTCCCCAAAATGCTGATGCTCACAGTTATGCCTCTAGTAGGTGGAGGTTCTGGTGAACTGTTCTCCCATTAGTAAAATTGTCATAACAGTGTACCCATTTGCAGACATTATGCAAATAAATAGTGTATGCTGAAGACTTAAGAAGTTCTCAAATGTTGAGTGAACAGAGAGAGGAAGGGTGCTTATAAGCACCATGGATAGATCTAATAGGAGCACCTGCCTTCCACAGACAGTGCTGAATCACTGCCTCAGAATAAGGGAGGTGCTGGCTTTCAGGACAACTTGTAGCACTGAGGTCTCACCCATTCTTGTTACAATCTGAGGGGAATCACAGCATATTATCCTGACCAAATTTCTGGTTAGGCTGTTGCAATCTGCTGAGCTATTCCCTCTGAAGTTTTATTAGCGTTTCACTATCCATTTCTGGGCACTGTTCTACTTTGGAGACAGACACACTGCAATCCCTGAAGTATCCCAGGAGAGCTTGTGATGAAAATAGCTTGTATAAATGTTTATCCTTCCATATGAATCATACAAGGGTTTTGAATGGACTGAATACTCCTTCAGAGACCATGATGATACTGTGGAGACCATGTATTTTCTTCCCATTTATGTATTCTAAACAAACATGTCATTTTCATCAGAAAAAGGAGGGGACCTTCAGAATTCAAAGAGCCCTGGAAGATTCTCGTTTTACCTGAATGTCAAAAGGGCCTTCCCTTCAGAGAATATCTCACTCCTTTCACCATGTTTGCCATGGAGCTCTGAAGAGGTATGATAGCCAGTATGGTGATAACAGAGATGTTTCAAGGTAGCATTTAAAAATCAATTGCAATATTTATTACAGAACCTTTTATGACCCCTTGTCTCATCAGTGGATTCCTATGCCTAGTATCAGGTGTAGGTTTTGGAAGGTACTTAATTGCAGTTATAGCCAGAGCAGTGACTCTGAAAAGAAAATGGCATTACACTGTTTTGATGTCTTCTCTGATTCAACATCAAATAGGCTCAGTTTATGAGCCAACAGTAGCTTCCCTCAGTTTCACCTGGAAGCTTGCTTAGCATTGAGAACTGGCTTAAAAGCACCATTTCTTCCTCCTTACTGTAGTTCTGTACCAAGGATACCTTGGCTGTACTGGAGGGTTTGACCTCTTATTGCCAGCTCCCAAATAGGGATCTAGGTAAAGTGCACACCTCTTTAAGTGCAGGTAGGTATTGCTTTTCACTGTGACGGAGAGACAGGGCTGAGGGCCAGCCTAAAATGAAAGCTAAGGAGGTTCTAGGGAAGGCTGCCAGACACAGACAGACCCTGTGGTTCTCCTTGGCTCTCAGACTCCCAGAGTGATTCTCACAGGTGGTGTCTTTGCGCACTGATGTTATGCAATTTCCTAGAATGCACAATAGACATCCACCTCCTCTCACCTTTATTTCACGACAGTATATAGCCGTTGGGGCCAGGAGAAATATGTCCCCTGCTTTGGGGTGTCTCTGGTTTCATCTATTCCTCTGAAGAGATTGGAGATACCCAACCCCCCTCCCCTCAACCTCTTCCTCATATTGCTCCACCTCTCTCTGCCTGGCATTTGGCAAGGGTGTTATCTGCAAATAATCCCACTGAACGAAGCTATCTCCAGTTTCAGCTGTCACACTGGTGAAGGGAAGGGGCAGAAAAGTATGGATTTAGATGACAGCTGTCCAGATAACTGGCAGATGAGTGGGGCGGTTGATGACTGACAGCTCTAAGATGTTAATGGAAACTTAGAAAATGGGCAAAATTAGAGAGAGAGAGAGAGAAAGTAGAAAGAGAAAGAGAAGGTTCTTGGGTAATTTAGCCAGTCCCAGATCTCTGTTGCACTGAGCTCTTACTCATTTCTCTGACTCTGTTTCAAATTCACTCTGCTCACCATCCCTGCCTCACCTACTAATGGTTACTCCCAGAGGCCTGACCCACACCTCACTGGGTGTCTTTCCAATGGATTTGGCTGTCACTCCCCGCCTCATACTCCTCTTCATGAAGGCAGAACTGTAAGGTTCACAAGTCTGATCAGTGCCCTGCACTCGACTGGAGCATCATGTGGATGCTTCCAGTTTGAGCATCTCACTACCCTAGGATCCATGCTGCCACTGGTCTTGTCCTCTCCCCTCTCTTTTGGATACAGGGGACCTCTGTTGTGATTTGTGATGAGTGCTCCTATCCAGTGGGGATGCAGGATGTGGGGCATTGATGGAGGGCCAATCAGAGACTCTGCAGGAACAGCCCTGTGCCCTTGGATCCCCCATGAGCTGTTCTCTCCTACTATGGGACAGCCTGATTAATTGTGGGACTCCCCTGGATGGTCTAGGTCACTAGTACACTATTCATCACAGTTGTCATTACCATCCGCAGGAGACCTCTCCCATTTTTTTTATTGTCTTTGGCATAATCTGGGTCTAATGAAGACCCCCTGATGGATTAACCTTTCATTCTAGGCCTGTGGCCTATAGCAAACCATATTGGTAAAAGTATTGATGTGCTGGTAGAAGTGGTTTATACACTAGCAATGTTGTCTGTCCAAGAGCAAGTGACCTTCGGAATGTCACCACACTTCCTTTTGCCTCAGTTTCCTTGAAGGCAAAATCCTAATTTCCTTTGCAAGGCACTTTCAGATAAATTGATGAATAAAATTATTCAGAAACTAAGTGTTATTATTATTATTCCAATGGCTGTTTTCTCAGGGGTGGGAAAGGCTGGGGGCTCTTCCCAGCAGAGGCAAAGTTAGATCAGCGCTCTGTTCACCTACCTCTGTCCTTCTCCACACATGGAGCAAATGATGGCCCACACTTGAGTTTGCAGCAGCATTTATAGCTGTTAAACTTGCACCTGGGTAGTCATTCATCCTGCACAAGGGAAAGAAGAAATTAGAGGGGATGTTAGCTGAATTACACTAACTTCATTCATCTCACTTCATTCTACATACTTAATAGCTTCTGAGTCCTAACAGGCTACAAGATAAAGGGCATGAACTGGCTCCTGGAATAAATAAACCAAACTGCTCTCTGAGACTACATGAATCAGAGTTCTGTAAAACAGTGCAGCATTCTGATTGAGGCCTGGGTATGGAATGTATAATGGGAAGTCATTCCCTGGGGTATAATAAAGTCATCGTCTTCCCCTCTGAACAGGATGCCCTGTGTGAGAAGTGGAGGGTTTTATCAGCAGCAGCCCAGCAGCTTGAGATTTTGGCATGGTTTGTTTTACTATGACAGCCACAAACAATAGAAGCAAGCAGACAAACATCTTTCTTAGCCAGTAGTCAATGGTGAGGGATGCTGGGCTGCACTCCCTTAATGAGAGCAAAAGAGAAATCTCAGGGAAAGCTTTGGGAGATGGCAAGAAAATCTTTAAATAAAAGGAGTTAGGTGGGAAGAATGGAAAAAAAATCCTGTACATACATATACTTTTAAAGCCAGGACCAGTTCCCTCTGCAGGGGACTCAGAAGGCAGCCAGAGAAGAAAATCAAGATCCCTGAGTTCTTTGTGCCAGTTGGACCAGGGGAAGCCTCAGCTGGGAAGGGCCTGTATAGAGATAAGGATTTTGGGAAGAGACTACTGTATGTAGAAGCACCCAATTAATTCAATAGCATTGTTGTTATTTCATTTATATAACACCACAGGGGTATACAGCTCTTTACACACATTTATGGGCTGTAAAAAACTTGCAAAAAAATTAGGCAAAGTGCAGGAAACTGGGAAGGGCTGGGAATCTGAGCCCTGACTAAGAGCTCTCAGCAGCCATGGTTTTTACTGTTTGTTTGTTTTTGCTTTGGGTTCTTTTCATGTTCAAGAAAGGCTTTTCTTGTTGCTTTTATTCCCTCCTAGAGAAAGAAGGAGATAGTCTAACATGATTATTGGGTTCTTTCCAAGGATGCCAAGTTAGAAAACATGCTCATTAAAACAGGTCTCAAAATAACCAGCAAGCATATATTAAAAGAATCAACAAACACCAAAACCCAGGAGCTGCCAGGTGAATTTAGGATAAATTACAACCAAAAACTATTTCCTTGAATTTCTCATGACTTTAGGAAACATTTGAGGTCAATGTATGGATAGCAGTTATCTGGCTGATGTTCCTCCTAGACTGAGTTTAGAGTAAGGCACAACTGAAGGTGTCTTCCTGTCATTCAGGACTTGTTTGTAATCTGGGGCTTCTCCCGGGTTTCCTGCTGCTGTGAGAATTTTGCCATGGTACAACAATAGCTACAACTGTGTATTTTTCCACCTCCATCCAATGAGAAGGGTATGGTTCATTCTTTTAAATGAAGGCCTTGCTACTGCTATTACATGCTTTTGTCACTTCATGGTTGGACTGCAGAAGTCTTGTCTACCTAGAACAGGACATTTGGTTAACCCAGACACTTCAGCTGTTGCAGAATGTGGCACCAATCTCATGAAGCAGCTTTTCACAGTGGCAGCACAAAACACCTGTGCTCTGTAAAATGCACAGACTGTCTATTGACTTTGGGGTTAAGTTTAAGGTGTCAGTTTGTGACCTGATAAAGAACTGGCTGAAATATTTGAAACAATTTTTTGCTCAAAAACGGCTGTTCTGGAAAAGTTATGTGAAAATCTGTTGCGTTACTTTTTCATGCTATTTTTCAACAAGGCTCATCAGAATGGTTTCTTTTTATTTAACAGGGTTCATTTTAATTTGCCGGAAAAACTTTTTTTTTCTCCTTCCACTAAACCATTCATCCTAAGCCTGCTTTTTTTTCAAACAGACCATTCATATTCAATATTTTGGTAAAAATGGAGACTAAAAATGGATGCAAGCATTTTTGGAGAAAAGAAAAGAAAAGTCCATTTTGGACCTGAAAAAACAGGTACTTGTTTTGAAATGTTAGCAGTCTACCCACATTTTTGCTCCTCCACACAGGAGAACATCTCCTTTTTTTTTTTTAATCTGCCCAAGTAAATATCTTGAATGTCTTAGATACTTCCCATCTGAGAGATAGCTCCTTGGTACCATACTGATACAGTTGCTATTAGTTGAGTTGTTTGAAGCTTCATTTTTTGTGATAGATTCTGGATGAATGCCTGCTTGGTCCAAAGTAAATCAGTCCTGTTGATGTTTGGAGTACAGAATGTTATTTACTGAGACATGGATTGTGCACGCTTTTTGTGCCAACACAACTACATTGATGAAGGGTATCATTTTTTTAACCAGTAAGATGAAACCAGTGCAAAGGTATCTTATACCAGAATAGTTTATTACCCTTCCTATAAAGGAATGGGTGTGTTGATACAAATTACTTTACCACCAGTTCAACTGTTCATACACTAAGTAGGACTGTATTATTGTTGATGTACCAGTACAATAAAGCAATACACATTTTCTGTATAGATAAAGTCACCGGTTTTTGGTGATGGGGTTATGGTTTTATGCAATGTAGTGGAGGGTTTTGTGAAGGTTTGGTTGCAGGCTAAGCTTTGTTAGAAGCTATTAGAAAAAATAGGTTGCTAGTTTCAGCTATTTTGTAAAGGCATGTCAAATGTTATTAGAATGTACCTTTTATATCTTTGCACTACTTAGCCAGTCATGATAGCCACTACAATCATCCTTGGGTTATATCTTATCTTTAGAAATGCAAAATACCAACTCTTCTATAGCCTATATAACCAAACATGCAGCTAAGCCAGCTTTTCATTCCCTCCAAGAGCTAAATCAGCCCTTTCAGGCCAAGTACTCAACCTTTAGCCCACTCACTAGTCTACTCTGGGGCTTTACTTCCTTTTTTAAAGAAAGTATGCTGCCCCAGACTAAGACTAACTTTAGCTTTTCCATCCTTTACAAGAGCGCTTCTGGAATCTGCATCTCAAGTTTCCTTGGTAACAGCATGCGATCAGCATAATGTTCCAAGGCACCTGACCATTCAACTACCACAGTGGTGATAAAAATCCCATCAAAAAAAAAAAAGAAAGAAAAACCTTCAAGCTTTCTACACCATTAAGAGAGAGAGAGAGAGAGAGAGACAGACCAGTCCTTCGGCTTCTAATACAATGAATGCTAATTTTTTTCATGGGCCAGTTCTGCTGTAAACTATGATGTGCCCTAGACCCCAAACCCTTAGCCTTCTTCAAAGATGAGGTCTCTGGTGCACAAAATACTAGTTCGCGGGAGTGGAGCTCCTATATTATGTAGTCAATACCACTGTACATAGGAATTAGAAACATGGCTTCAGAGCAAACAGCGATCACTCCTCTATAGCCTCCATTTCTGCTCTCTCCTCAACCCTTGTCATCAAGCATCATTAGCCAATGCGAAAAAAAAAGTCTGGATTAAAAGTCATTGGCTGCAAGTGTAAGAGCTGTGGAAACAAACAAAGCAAACATTTTTTTTCACTTGCTATTTTCTCAGTTATTGCAATCACAGCGGCAGTTGGCCATGTGACAAAATATAATGAAAACAAAGAGCAAAGGAGACCCAGATCCACAAAGGTATTTAGGGCCCTAAACAGGAGTGAGGCACCTGAATGCCACTGCAGATCTGAACTGGGGAGATTATCTCCCTAGGATAAACTGTATGCTATTACAGACTATATTCCTAGTGAAAACCATATGCCTGTGTTGGCTAAGATTGTGCAGTATGTTGGTGCCCTCCCATCCCTAAGCCACTCATTATAGTGGAGATGGTTTGATTTAGTAACTGTGATCAAAACCCCCTGGAATCTTTTGGTTAACATAGGATGAACTGAAGAAGCTCACAGAGTTTTGCAAGCTTGGAGTAAATATAAGGGGCTCATTAAAGGACCATCTGGTATGCGGGTTGTGGAATCAAAGCATGAAAAAGAAACTGTTGTCTGAAAAGGCCTTGACCTTTGAGTAAGCAATTGCAATCACTATGCCAATGGAAAGAACAGTAAGAGGGGCCACGGGGCACAGAGGAAGCCTGAAATCAATATATTAGATGGAGGCTGTGTTGAACCATGTTTCAAGTGCACTAAAACAAATCACCATGAGAGGGAGCATAGGTTCTGCTTGGCGTTCTACAAATTCAAAGGCTATGGGAACACCATAGGTCCAGGAGGATTGAGGTGGAAGAGCAGAGAAAGGAAAGAGAGGGATAAGGTCGAGCTGAAAGAAAGTCAGAGAGCCTCAACATTGTCAAATGTAGGTCCATGTAATAGATCACCAGTCACACAATGAACCACCTGAGTTCCTAGGGTTTCACACTCTATTGGAGCATCCTTTGGGAGAACTCACCTGATTCAGGTGAAAATTTGCTGAGGTTAAACCAGAGTGTGGTAGTAAGGAATGAAGCCATCTGGAGTGTGGATAAAAGCAGATAAATCAAAGACCACCCAATCCACCTGGTTTATAAGGAAAACTCAAGAGGTTCCTTTTGACTGAAGTACAAGACCTGAGGGACTCATGCCAGAAAGATTTTACTCAATGTTTCCAATCCAATGTGACTAGCTCTTGGCCTACAGTGACAGGAACTTAGTTCATTAAGTCCAATCCCACACAGTAAGCAATGATATAAATAGACAAGTTCAGAAAGGTTCATACAAATGTCCACCACACCCTTGCACACAGACTCCCAAGTCACAAAACACACCTCAATGGCATATAACATTTGCTGGCCAGCATGTATACACTAAAAGTTATCAGCAGGCACTCTGATCCAGATTTTCAGAAGAGTCAGGCCTCCTTCAAAATAATTGGTTTGGTTTGGTTTTTTAAAAGAAAAACAGGCTAATCTCTTTTGAAAATTTTGGCCACAAATTGGGGTGGCTGGGTGCTGACCAAGCATTTCTGAAGATCTGTACAGAGCCGAAGTTGCCTAGTACTTGAAAAATCTGCAGAAGCACTTGCAGTCTAAAAAAAATAGCATCTGCAGATGTTCTAGTACTTTTCAAATCAAAGCTACCAATTAGACCAACCTGCGACACAAGTACATCTGGCATAAGGGCTGTTATCATCTGGACCGTGAATGATGGCAATGAGTAGCTCATTGTATTTGCATCAAATTTGTTTCCATCGGTGGATAGAAACTATGCCCATCCTGACTGGAAAATTGTGAAGCTGGTAGGGGAAATGTGACATCCTTTGCAATACCTTTATGGAGAAAAGATTATGTTTAAAGCAGAGAACAAAATGCTGTGCACATATTTCCCCCTATCCAAAGCAATACTTCTCATGGCAGCAGGCAGAACACAGGTGTAGGCCTTGTTTCCTGCAGTTTGTATTTATAATACCAAGTTAGTGCTGAGGTATGATTATATTCCATCCTCCTCTAGTCCCTAAAAAACAGTTATTACAAAAGATGGATGAGTCTGCCTCCTTCTTGCAGATTTTTGGGATCCATTCTAAATGGTAAGATGCTGGTGTGTTACCTAAATAGATTAATTAATTGATTTTCAGGGCCTCAACATTCAGGTGCCTAAGTCCATTTAGATAGCTAATAGGTAGAATAGAATCTAGCCCATAGTGCAGCCTGATAACGCTGACTGGTTATCCTGACTGGCACTTGATACACTTAATACACCTTCTCTAAACAGGAGGAGTAAATTGATTAATCTGCACCAGACACAGCACAGTAACAAATGCACAATTATCAACACAAAGATGTAGAGACAGGGTATTCAATTGGCCATATTTGTTGCTGCAAAAGGGATGGCAAAGCAATTGCTCTGGTTACATCTTTTTTTCTAAGGCTGTTATAGACTGAATGTTCACAAGGGATGTCTCATGCAGTAGATCAGAACTGCAATTCCCCAAAGGTTACAGAAAGCTATTTAGGAGGGATTATATGATGCTCATCCTGGAGTGTTATGGATGTAATCAATGGCTAGAAGCCATCTTAGCTGGCCTAATATTGAGCATTGAAGGTCCAGATCTGAACATTGCTAATTGGGTCCATCCCTAATTACTAGGTAGTGAAAATTAGGGCCTGGCAATCAATAGAAATTATGCAGGAAAGTACAAACTGCAAGTAGATAAACTCTGGGCTAAAAGTCATTCCTAGTATAGCTCTACTGACTACTATCTTTCAATAGGAAATTCCCCAAACAATAGTCCCAGACTAGAGCACTGGGGATTCCTTACTTTATTCACCTTACAGGAAAGTAGTTTCAAATTCTGAGTTTACACCTTTCACAGTGACAAAACTTCCTTCCATAAGTAAATAGTAAATAACCATCACAAAAAAACTACAAAGAGTACAGTGTACCTCAACACCATTTTCCCTTCTACACTATCTAATTGGTGAGCAGTAGATAGAGAAGGAAAATAGGGGAGACTAGCTTGTCTAAATAAGCAGGAAAATGTTATTATATATTATTGCTTGGGTCACTTTAGACTTGCATTTCAGGTACATAATGTATACTCCTTGAAGACAAGTCCTGCACAAAGCCATTCCAGGTATTTTCAGTTCTTGACTAGACTGGTTGGTTCCAAATGTCTACAACAAGGTTCTAAGCTGAAATTGCTCATCTTCATCTCCCACCATGGGGAAGAAGACAAATGGATCCACCAGTTCAGAAGACACTTCAGCCGCAGACTGCAGGATGTCATGCAGTACCTAACCCTTGTAAAGTATCTCAAAGTCTCCTATGCTCAGGAACAATGAGAGTTCCTGGAAGTACCAGTACAGTGGTGACTGCAAAATGGACCTGCATCAGAAGTGTTAGAGAAATGATGCTGCTGTGGAGATGACTTGAACCATCACAAGGAACAGAGAGAAAAGGCCATTGCAGATAACTGGGCTTACTGCAATGGCTTCCTCGTCTGGGGTAGACACATCTTAATTAAACTGGAAGCCAAAAGAAGGTAAGGTTTGTAGGCAGGGCAACAGCAGACACATCAAAGCAAAGGTATTATGTTCTCCATTGTGGAAGATACAAGAGGAGAAAAATGTTCTTTAGCTCTCACAGACATAATAAAAGACTGAGCTAAGAGTTAAAGAAAAAAAGTGAGTTAATTTAAGGTGAAAACAAGGCGGGGGGGAGAGAGAAAGGACCTGGCTCTCAGAGCACTGCAGCTCCTATTGATTTTACTTGGAGCTTTGGATATTGAGCACTTCTGCAATTCAGAACCAAAATAACTTTGGAATATATTGTACCTTGTCAGCAGATTAGAAGTGCCTTGTAAACATGTTCAACGGAATATAATTTGCAATTACTACTCTGATGATTTAAGCCATTATAGATAGCAATACAGGTTCACTGCCTGTGTTGACTACTTATTGTAGTATTTCTTAGTACAGGAGATGCATTTCAGGACTACATAATCCTCTGTGGGAAACAGGTCAGGTTTGTGCTTGGAGGGGGAAAATAAAGCCTGGTAGAATTTTGTTACCAGCAAACCTCAAGCTGCCTCTGTCTTTTTGTTTTATATTAAAAAATCTGTGTACTGGCAAGCTACTATACAATGATTGCCCAAACCCTCCCTCCTGCAGAAAAAAATGAGAAAAAACCATGTCATACTTTCTGTTAGGGGCAGAATGCAAATTAATGGGGGCTCAGGTGAAGCAGAATTGAAAAAAAACAAGAGGCCAGTTTCTATGCCAGCTATTAGGCTCAGGGCGAAGTTACACACTACACTTAGACCGTATAAAACCTGTGGAATGCCAAACGGTAAAAGTTAGAATGAATGACCTGTGAGCAGTCACGTGTTATGGGTCAATACTGCTTCTTGCCTGCACGGTTCTGACTTGCTACCAGAGGGCTGGCAAGCAGGGGCACGGCTAGGAGTCAGGACTCCTAGGCTCTATCCCTGCTCTGGGTAGAAGGCTGGAGGGGGTTGGGAGCAGTGCTTCCTGGAGTGCTGCAGGACTACTACTCATTTTATCTCTGTGAAGCACACTAAAAGTTACCCTAACCCAAGCTAGTTAGCATGGCCTAGAGTTAACCCTCACTTGAAGTGGCATAACTTTGAGACTCTCAGAGGGCACTTAGCATGAGTTAACAAGCTTCAATGTGCAAATGATTGTGTTTTAAGTTCCCCAAGTATGGCCTAAGTGTAACATGTAACTTCACTCTCAGGCACCTAAGTGTGATCCTATTCCACCCTGGTCAAGCCCTAAAATATTGTTAATACAAAAGGTAGGTGGGCTCCTCCCTTTCACTGTTTGTTGTGACCTAATTGTAAGGGTAAGATGATGGTGTATGACAGATGCATGAGTGTTAATGGATATTTAGGACCTGAACAGGGTGGAAGAGAATCATACTTAGATGCCAAAATCCACTTACAAACCTAATAGATGGAGCAAGAGACAAAGGGATAACTTTACAATTGGAAAAGGTTTATGAGGCTGCCATCACAATTGGCTCATGTCTCAGGCTCTGGTCTGTTCTGTAGTTCCTGTGCATGCCTCAACCTTCCTGCCAGTCTGGACCTATGCATGCAAAGGCCATATTATTCTTTAATTCCACATTCATTTATATACTAATCTCTGCCCAAAGATAAACAGGTTTCTTAGGGATTCTAAACTCATCAGCAACAGACACCCCCATGGTTCTACTGACCTGCAGCCCCTCCATATTCCCAATTTCTGCAGAGCCACAAAGAAACTTCTTTGGCATGTAAAGCAGGGGTGGGCAATTTTGGGGGCCCAACAGCCACTTATGGAGTTTTGGTGAGCAGTCACAGGTCAGCACTGTTCCCCACCCCGCAAAGAGTTCACCAAAACTCCACCCTCAGCCAGGCAGCTGGGATTAAGCTGCAGGCAGGTGGGGAACAGCATCCGGGAGCAGGATGGGTGGGCAGGGCCAGGGCTGTTATCATAGGGCTGTGACCGCTCAGGGCAAGGGCCCAGGGCTTATAGCCTGGGGCAGAGCCATGATCAGCTTCTCACATGTCCCTGCAATGGGTGCCAGTTCTGCCAGCAGGGGTGTGTGGGAAGCAGATTGTGGCTCTGTCCCAGCCCCAGCCCCATGCTGGCACTGCCAAGTGATCCCAGGGTCTCCGTGGAGACTAGCCAGGACAAATGCAGGCAGGGTATGTGGCTGTGCAGGTGGGATGGGACCACAGGTGGGTGGGAAGCAACATCTGGGAGCAGGTTGGATAGGTGGGACTAGATCCAGGATCTTGGGGAAGTGACAGCATGGGGCCAGGACAGATCCATAATCCACTCCCCACACACCCCTGCCTGGGGAATGCCCATCACAGGGACATGCAAGCAGTGGTTTACAGCTCTGCCCTGAGCCCCAGCCCTGTGCTATCACTGCTCCATTATCCCACCCCACAATCCCAAACCCAGTCACCTGTCCCACTCCTGGACACCACCCACAGCCCCATCCCATCCACCTGGCCATGCACCCTGCCCACATGGATCCCACCCCTGGCAGTAGGTGCGGAGCAGCTCAAACAGGGCGCCTTGGCAGTGGGGTTGGGGCTGGAGGTGGCAGCAGCTAGAAGGAGCCACCGCTGCTGGGGCTGCCAGGAAGCGAGTCTGGCCTTCACACTGCCTCAGCCCCACTGCATGCTTGGATTGTGCTTCCCCCCCTGCACATAAGCCAGGAGAGGTCAAGAGACCTGCTGCATACTGGACAAAATCCCTTGGCAGGCTGGATCCAGCCCACAGATTGTATTTTGCCCACCTCTGATTTAAAGGCTTCCATCAGCTTGTGGGCTAGGGTAAACATAGCTCCTCCCATTGGCTTTATGTTACTCAGTGCCCTTATATTCAGTACACTTATTCCTTCCCGCACTGTGCAGCAGCAGAAAACCCTAGCATCTTCTACTGGAAATGGAGTTATTTGAATTTGGAGGTTAGAGAAATGAGGATGGAGAAATGGAGAGGGGTTTTAAAAGTAGGAAAGGGAAGAATGAGAGAGTGAGTGTGAGTGTGAGATAGAGAATGAGTGAGTGTGTCTGTGCACACATGTGTGAAAAACAGTTGGTTTGATATTTCAAGAGACTAAATCCCTACTGAGGATAAAATACATCAGGGATACAGAACAGTTCCTTATTCCTTGGCTATCACTCACTTTCCAGCCTAACTGGCTGTCTCCCATGAGGCTTCATAACAGATCAGACAAGGATCATTTCTCTTCAGGCCTCCCTCCCTATTCGCTATCCTTCTCTCTTGTCCCCCACCTCTCTTCCCAGCCCTTCTTGCTAGCTCTGTGCCTGGGGCTCTGTAAAAGATGGAAGTGAGAGCAACAAACCTCCAGGGAATGTGTCGTGCAGTTCCAAGAAGCTAGAATAAAGGAGAAGTGGCTAGTCCACACGGAGAGCCTAAGGCACTGTCTATTCCTCCTGCATTGCTCACAAAACCTCATAAGAGGCTTTACCGAGAGCAACAGGGAAGAGAGCGGAGGTAGTAAAATGTCTCCATGGAGGGGCTTGAATAAAGCATAGATTCAAAGCAATGAAGAGACTCGAGCAATGCATTTGAAATCACCGAAAAAGACAAAAAATCCTGTTTTCTCTTCTGCTCAGCAAAGTCTTTTGATGTCCCAAGTCACAATAAGGGCACAAGGTCAGAAGAACAGTTTTGGACCCAAATATCTGAAGCCTGGAGCCAATGCCATCACAGGCTGAAATTCTGGAAGAGCAGAGATAAAGAAGATTGGGCCTGGTCAGTGCTCAAGATGCAAAGAAAAACAAGGAACAATATGAGAGAACTATATGAGAGAACTATTGATGACTCTCTACTCCACATGAGCACAATGTGTCCCAGTGTGGTACTCTGGGATGTTGTGATGTTGGGACTCCTGCCCATCCTGCTCTGGGACTGTTCCCCATCCTGCTTTGTGCCAGGTGAGGCATAAAATTGATGCAACAACCACTTGTTGTATGTAAAAACCCTGCCATTTTTTGGTAGCATAGAGGTGTTTGCTCTGATGTACTGGCCAACTTCTTATATGGATCTCCCAGGGTCAACCCCTCCCCCCACAAATGTGTGGTATGTGGCCACATACTGCACAGCTGCAATCATCTGGATGCAGCCTGAGAGGACAATCAGCATGAGTTAATGAGTTTTAATGTGTGAACACTTGCATTTAAAGGGCCCTTAGTATGGGCTAAATGTAACATGCAATTTCACCCTTATTCTGCCCATGGGAAAATTCTTATCTTTGAACTTAGTATCTTTCTGCTGTGAAAAGGGATCTTGAAATTTGGCCAGAGATTGGGCTTTAGGTCAAGGATGTGCCATTTACTATTACTGTGAAAAAATGGACACATTTGGCTTAGTTTTGAACTTTGAGTAATCACAGTTTCCCCATGCTCCACAGAGTCTTCTGAGATGTTAGTAGCAATGGTTTTTGAAGCTTCTGTCCCCACTGAGCATGGTTCAGTTGGGCTTGCAATTGCTGTTCTGGGCTGATACCATCAATGCAAGGGCTGGAGAAGAATGGGGGCCATCTCTTCTGCACTTTGAATGACTTCTTTGTCAGGCAATATTAGCATGGAAGAGGAAGCTCCCTGATTTGATTACAGTGCATCAAGAACTGAACTTGAAAGGAGGCAGGTTTGAGTCATAGTGAGTTAAGGACCACTGGCAGGAAGAATGGGAGTGGATAGCTAAGGAGTCAGGGAGCTTAGGTTAGAAACTGGAACTTTACCTTATTCAGACCCTGCTCAAAACACAATGCTATTAATTTCTGTATGGACTTTTCATCACTATGGAGTCTGTGCACTTCACAAACCATAATGGATTTATTTTCATGAGATACTTATAAGGTTGTTATATTATCTTCATTTTTCCAAACAGGGAACTGAGGCATGGAGAGATGAAGATAAAAAGTACCTACTAATTCTGGGTGTCCAATATGGGGCACCTAGGACCTGATTTTTCCACCATACTTTGTATGATAATCCTTAGTCCATTCAAGTGGTCAGATATAACATATTTCAGGTAGGTCAAACATTCCAATACAAAAAGAAATTATACATATATAAATAAAATCAAGTAAATTAAATTAAGTGTTTAAATCAAGGCAACTAAAGATAAAAAGAAATAAGGACAGAGTCTGCATCTTCTGAGAAGCACAGTCTAGAAGGCTGATAGAGGAGCAGAAATGTATATTGCACCACTGGCCAGATTTTCTGCTATTGCAAATGCCATACTGGGTCTAGCATAAGCTGAAGTAGCCCTGGCAGCTGCTGCTCTAACTTATAGTAGTTTTCCCATCACTGCTGTCTCAAACCCTTCCCTGTATGGGGCTTGTGGGCATAACCCTCCCCCATTCCCTGCATATGCTTAACATGAGGCCTGCATGGGAAGGCAATAGAAGAGTGCTTATACTGGCTCTGTGCTACTCCTGCGCCAGAAGAATTCTCTCATGATACCTCTATCACCCCTTTATGCTGTTACATGAGGGGGGGCAGAGGGGCCGGGGCAGGGCCTTGAGTTGCTCCCATACAGCTTACAGAATGGTACTGGGCTGAACTGAAGGCAATATTTTCCAACCAGAATTTTTTTGCAGGCATAATGTTGTACCAGCAGCTCATTCATGCTTTCCCCTGGCAATTCATTACCAACACAAATAGTGGATGCCGTTAATTGCTAATTGTAACTGAAGGCCTGGTTTGAAAAATCAGGCCCTTCATATGAATTTAAATACTTTTATAATTACAAATCTATGTAGGAGAAAAAAAACCCCAAACCCTCAGGATAGCAATGGCTTTTGACAAGAAATACTCCCTGCAATGCACTTGCAAGATCCATACACCTATCATAACCCAATCAAACAAACAGAAAATTGTAGCTCCCACAAGAATTCAGTATTGTCTGCATCTACTGGAAAAGCCAGTTGGTATCCTCAGCATATAAACTCCACAGCTGGCCACCTGGGCTTCACTCATCCACAGGTTGAATCCATAAAGCAGTCCTAACAGCACAGTCTCCAAGGGAAGAATTTCCATTAGCTCTTTGCAGGGAAACGCAGCAAACAATTCCACGGAAAGGCATCTCTTAAACACATTTACATAAATAAGCTTTCATTTTAAAAACAGCAGCATTAGGCAATTCGCTGGGGTTTTATCACCCACCTAAACTTAACTGCAAGCAATCTCCCTAAAAGCAATGTAGAAAGCACTTTCCTCCATAAATGCTACTGCAGATTGAGTCACTACCTGATGAATTCTGTGAGCTGGGCGTTACCCCTTTCAAGTTCAGTGCAGAGGCCAGCATTATCATCTTAAGGTGTATTATGTTGCTCATTATACATCTTTTGCTCAGCTCCTTGAATTGCATTTTCAATCGTGATATTTTTCTTTATTGTTTCAATGGGGCTCAGCATTGCTCTTCACTTCCTGTCTTAAAGTGTTGCAAAAGTGTTTCAGTTCAGTGGTGAAAGCATTCTAATCCTGGGATGGAGTCAACCAGGAGACACTGAATAGCACATACATGATGTTGTCCATGGGTCAACTCATGGTATTTACCTGTCACTGACCGCTTCACTGATATTATGACTATGCATCCCTCTTCTTTCTCCACCTGCCTCAAACGTGTCACTGCCCTGAGCTAACTGGATTGAAGAATGGACAAATTTCTTTCTGAAGCTACCTAATATTGCATGATCCATCATGACACACCCTTGGCCCATCACAAGACATAGGCCCTATTAAAATCACTCTCTCCATGAATAAAAGAGCGATTTTAAGTAATTGTTATAAGCATTCATTCTTATTGACCCACACCTAAACCCTGCTCCCAAACACTCCCCTGAATATTTCTGCCGCAAAGCATCTGCCTTCTGCAGGACACATGAGGTGAAAAACCTTTGCTGGCCTTTGTTTAGAGGAACTTGCATAACATATCCCCAAACCATGATATTTGCATACCACACCATAATGCAGTCACTACATATAGTCTTCAAAGAGCTTTTGGAAACTGTGAGGAAAAGAGCTATTCAAATGCACAATAAATGATTAAATATTATTAGTTACTAGACTGGGTTCTGTTTGTTGTCCACATATTCTTGAGCTCACTTGGAAGAAGCCACTTCTGTGCCTTCCTCCCCTCCATCAGAATCCATTCTCTGCCTCCTTTGCCAGAGTTGCCTCTGCCCCACATGAGGATAGGCTGCCTCCTTATGTATCCCGTCAGACTCCTGCCTACTCCACAGTGAAGGTGATGAAATAATGGGAGAGGTCACTCAAAAAATTTAAGATCAGAAGGGATCATTAGATCATTTTGACTGACTTCCTCTATAAAACAGGCCACAAGATCCCTCTCTGCTTTTCCTATATTGACCTCAACTTGACTGCAGCAGACCATTTTGTACTTCTCACTGGCAGAATTTAACCAGCCTTTTCTTTTGCTAGCAGGATATTTTCATCTATTTCTTTTTTACCACTGCTTTTAAAACCTCCCTACATCCCTCGTCTGGCTATCCAGTCCCATGCTGCTATGAGCATGTTCAGCGCATGTTGGTTTTATCCTGAACGGAGTACTGCAGTGTACAAAACACAGAGATGTCACAGGTGAACGGAAGCTGGGGGGTGTCACGGCATCTATCAGAATGAAGCTAGAAGCACGGCGCAGCCCAAGGTCACTTATCTTCTCTGCTGGATAATGGGATTCTGGCAGCCTCTCTGTTGTTCGTGAGGTTGCAGCTCTAAAACCTACTTTCCATGGAAATACTCCAAGACAAAGCTAATGCTGGGAGAACATGGGGCTTTTTCAGCACCACTTAATGAGTGTGCACCCTGCAAAAACACACACACTGCTATTAGCAACAGTAATGCAGGCACTGGGTTTACTGTGTATAAAGTATGGTAATGTCCATAACTAGGCCTCCAAGCTCCACACAGCTTCATCCCTTCCCTGACCTGCTATAGATCCGAATACATGGGCTGAGGAAGGGACATCACCCAAAGCCCCTCTTAACATCCCAACTCCAGTGCAGAAACAAAAGAGGTTTTTCCATTTTGATGAAATGAAAATAGCTACTTAAACTAGTTCAGGATTTTTTAATTCAAAAATCAAACTCAAACGAAACCAAACTCCCCTAAAAATGTTTATTTCCTTTGAAAATCTTGTAAAATGTTCCAAAAAATGTTTTTTGAGGAAAAACATTCTGACTTACTACACTAAAGTGACTTGTGGGCAGCTTGGACCCCAGCTGAGCCTTGACTTCAGTGGAGCTGCAGCTGTTTCAGAGTGGAGCTAAAGCAGGGGCAGGCAAAATACGGCCTGTGGGCTGGATCTGACCTGCCAGGCAATTTCATCAATCCCGCAGGCGCCAATGAATTGTACCCTGCCCAGCCTACGTGCCTCGCTCCTACCCTCATGTGTGGGAGGCCAGTGCAAACAGCTTCCAGGCAGGGCCACTGCTGCCAGTGCTGCAGCTTCTGGGGGACCTGCTCAGCTTTCTTGGTCTCCAGCAGCAATTTTTCCAGTCCCTGATGCAGCGCTGGCCATCGGGGGTGAGAGACAGGCTGGGTAGGGAAGGAGTGGGGGAGAAGGGGGATGTAGCAGGTAAAAGCAGAGAGGTACCTAGGGAGTCAGATGTCAGGCAGGTTATAGTGTGTCATAAATCCA